>NC_061108.1:76945741-77155741 GCF_015104395.2 Macrobrachium nipponense
GGTATATTCACTCGAAGCAAGTCTAAAATACCTTCCATCATCTTTCGGACAACATGCTATAAAAGCGTTATTTCAACACGAATTTCCCGAATGATCTTTTTCTAGTTTTTTTCTTTACATATGGCATTGCAGCAATATATAACCAAGTTGAAAGATGTTAATATTATACGACCTAAGTTATATGAATTTTTGTTACTGATATTTTCATCGAAATGACGTTTGTAAAATCGGATCCATGAATGTACACAATTAGCCTTTGTAGTTCAGTTATAATTGTGATTTGTGTTAAAAGTTGTATGCACAATGTTACAAGTAAGGCTCTTTATGAAGGGCATTATTCTTTTCATATTTTTATAATCAATTAACGCCATTCATCTTGGATATTTAGATGAAATCTGGAAATTAATTGACCAAACCTTTTTCTGTTGCTCACATTCAAGATTAGGAAGTAGTAGATACTCCACCAACATAGGGCTCCGTTCTCCTCAACCGCATCTTCTATTCTTTTCTTAGTGACTTGATTTTGATTTACATGAAGTTTCAGCTTCAATCATCTTCCTATTTTCTGTATTAATTTTGTTTTACACTACTCCATTCATCACCTCTCGTCTTGCAGATGTAGGTACGAATGTCGAGCAAACCTCATCTTATCTTCACTGAACCTTTTAATTACGTTATCCTACCACTTACTTCGTTTGTTTCATATCACACCATCCAACACTAACAGTTTTAATATTAACACTATTTAATAAAGAATAAAAATGACCTCTTTGTATTTCTACAGGACTACTGATAAATATTTGGACTCTTTGGCTGCCCATTAAAGAATCGTAATAAGCCATGTGTGGATTTCATGTAGATTCTATAAAATCTCCAGTGGATGTCAAGTACCGAATGATTTGGAAAATCAACCTTTCTTAACAATGCGTTGGTAAGTGAGGGATTCTTCAAACACTTCCTAATATCAAAATTAGATAATAATGGCACAAGAAATGTGCTTCTAGCCTTTTCTGACGTGCTGTTAACAAGTGATCAATCATGGGAAGAAATGCCGTTGCCCTAAAATTTTCGTTCATGAAAAAGCAGTATACGTATCTTTAGAATTGCCATAATTTCTACTGAACTTCACACTTCTTTGTTTTTTCTTTGGGTTTCTTGTTCATACACCAACTCATTTTCAAGCCCAATTTTGATCTTCTTCTCAAAGTCCTCAAAAACATCTCTTAAATTGGCGACATAATCATTTAGTGACTATAAAAGTTTCACGGCTTCGTTCAGATCCATATTTGTGCTCTGAAGCTTTATGCTTGTCTGGTGAAATCTTTCAGTGACGATAGACCAGAATACCAGTAAGATACAATTTTCCAAGGTGATCAACTTGGATAAAATACTAACCCCCCCCCCCCCCCCCTTTGCCTCATGTCGGGCTTTGGCAGTTTCATCCAGATTTTTTATAAATTGCTCTAAAACCACCCTTTTTTTTTTTTTGCCACATCCACAGTCGAGGACCTTTAAAGCATCAGAGTGAGCAGTCCATCTACATAGGCTCACTCAGGCCTTTGACAACAGGCAGGTCACCAAGGACATTGACTAAAAGCTCCCACCGATTATTTGATACACTGAAAAAGCAGTACACATTCTCAACCAATTCAAAAAACTTAGAAGCAGCAGAAATGTTGTCCACAGCAGAATGGCCAACCAGGTTAGGGAATGTACAAAGCAAAGGATATAGTCAGCAAGAGGATAATTTTCACGAATTCTAGCTTGCAAACCCGAGTATTCGCCACCCAAGTTCAATGCATTATCATAAGATTGACCTCTTTTATTTTTTTTTTAGTGTAAATTCTGTGTTCGAGCTCCAACTAAGTCCAACTTGGTATCTCATCAACCTTCATTCAAAATATTGAGGCGGGAACTCAAATTGCTACATTTTGCTAAGATAATGTTGCTATTCCTGAGCCTATCGCTCAGCTATTTTTGCTGCTATTTTGCATATTATAGTGTTTTGCCAAAGAAAAAACAAGAATATATATATATAATATATATATATATATATATATATATATATATATATATATATATATATATATATATATATGGTATATATATATATTATATATATATATATATATTTATATAATTATATAAACAGATAGATAGATAAAAAAAAAAATACGTTACGGTAGCTTTTATCAACATCATTTAATTTTGGGCCCCTGACCCTGATGGGCCCCTAGACTGAAGCTTAGTCAGCCTTATAGATAATACGGCACTGGAGATATATGTGCAGGCTACAGACACATAAAGCCCTTAGGATCATCCCAGAAAAAACAGAGAATATAACATTTTGATAGTGATTGGAGTAGCAATGAACAAAAGAGTCAATGTTCCTATAAGGCCTTTACGTATCTGTAGCCCGCAGTTTATTGACACTGAGATTAAAATTATTTATGATATTGCATTGAAACTTAAATACCCAAGGACTTTTGTAGATGTGGCATGGAGAAGAACTAGAAAAAGATTTTATTTAACTAATGACAAACTTGAATTAAGTAAGCATAACATTTTAAAATTACCCTATGATGAAAGGTTTTAAGATATTCCTAGAATTTTAAAGCTTTTTAACATGAATGTTGTTTTCAGTAATATTAATGTCAAGAGTTTAATAACAAAAATTCTCCTAAAGATCTTCCTGGCTGCATATATGAAATTCCTTGCAAAAAATGTGATAAAGTCTATTACGGACAGACCGTAATAGACTTTATCATCCTATTAACTGGAGTCAAGCGAGAGCCTTAATCCCATGTAATGACAGAGTTAAAAGGAATATCATTGAATCTTGTTTCATCAAGTCAAATAATGGAAATGTTCTAAATTTAAGTCTTGGTTTATTTAACTTGATGCCTTCATAATGAAAAAAGTTGTAGATAAATATAAGTAACAAATTTAATATATTCAGTTTTTACATGTTTTGGGCTGTACGGATACTTTGTGGTTTCTGTTAGGGTTAAATCTATGTTTAGGTTTGTGACCGTGTGATATCCGATAAACCTGGATTATCTCTTTAACTTTTACCCTTTTGACAATCAACCATCTGGTATTTTTGATCTTGATTACCTGATAACTTTCTCTCCAATTGTATCTCATTCGTTCCTTTACAATGTCTTAGTAAAGACGAAAGCGCTTGGATTTCTGAGTATCATTTTCTTATGTTATTTGCTTATTTAATGAAGTCACTTGCATCTACTGTGATTTTTTAAGCATAATGGAAACCACACGCAACTTCTACGCCTTTTCTGTGAATTTTCCGAGCCTTGTTCTGTTCGTGACATCCTTCTGTAATGCTCTTATCATCGCTCATAAACTGAAACTTCGACTTAACTTTGTACGGAACTGTATGAACGAGCAAGTCGATTTTACCAGTGAGAATTTTCGTCTAGCAGAGCGACCTTTCGACGAGTTTCAACGCATCATACTTCAGAAACACATCGACATCACAGAAGTTGAAGTAGATATTGCGCTTCATACCCTTAGAAGCAGATGGTATGGCTTTAATCAGACGGTTCCTGTGGATCGGAAGAATCGGATGCTGGATTATTGCTACGGAAAATTGAGGAAGTGCTGCAACCGTCTTGAAAGAAAGCTTCAAGCCAAGCTGAAGAATCTTATTGCTGAAAGCAAATGGACTAAGCATGTCAATGTGGACTTCATAGTTAATTTATCAGACAAACCAGTGGATAGTGCTACGACAGCGGCTTTGGGATATGTGTTAAGCTTTGGAGTGTCTAACGGTAACCTGGACTGTGTCAACATTTCAAAATCCTTTTGTTATTTGGAAAAATTCAATCAAAATCTATGCCCTGAGGATATCAATGTTTGTAAAGGTATTGTGTATGGTGCTATGAGCAAGCTTTTTTCCCCTAATGTACCCGTAAGATTTCTCCAGGCTTATAAGAAAATTAAAGAAGACGAAACAGTGAAAGTGACAAAAGCAGATAAATCTGATGCTGTGGTAATAATGAATAAAAGTGACTATGTAAGTAAAATAATGGCATTGCTAAATGATACTGATACTTATACGAAACTGAGGTCTGATCCTACACAGTCAGTGAACTCCTATTTTAATAAACAAATTAAATCCATTCTGAAGGGCTTTGACCATTTAATTAAACAGTTTACACCGCAATGCACCTCCCTACCTTATATGTATGGTTTAGTCAAGACACAAAATCAATAACCCTATCAGACCAATCATTAGTTCAGTGGGCTCAGTTACATATAATTTATTAAAATGGCTTGTAAAAATTCTTACACCTTTTGTAGGAAACATTTCTAACACGAATGTTAAAAACGGTGTTAATTTTTAAAACAAATTGAATAGTTTAAATTTGAACTTTGATTTTAATATGGTTAGTTTTGATGTTGTCTCTTTATTTACAAAAGTGCCTGTAGATGATTTACTTGAATATTTGGAGGATGAATTAGAACGTCATGATATTTCCCTTAAGTGTAGCAAACTCATTTAGTCTCATAAGGTTATGTATCAAAGATAGTAAATTTTGTTTTAATGGGGAATTTTTTGTACAAAAGTTTGGCATGGCTATGGGTAATCCCTTATCTCCTGTCCTTAGCAATATCTACATGGAATTTTTTGAGACAAAACCCTTACCAAGAATTTTCCCCTTAAAAGTTATATGGTTTAGGTATGTGGATGATATTTTCTGTATTTGGCCAGTTCACGAAAATCTCCAGGAATTCCTTAATAATCTCAATAATTTAGTCCCTTCTATAAAATTTACTGTAGAGGAAGAAAGAAATTGTAATTTGAATTTTCTTGATGAAACTGTTCATAGAAATAGAAATGATAGAAATTTCACCTTTTCAGTCTTTCGGAAATCAACTAACATTGCCTCTTTTGTTCATTACTACTCCAATTACCATCAAAATGTTAAATTCTCTGTTTTTTCTGGGAAATTTTCAAGGGCTTTGCGTCTCTGTAGCCATCAGTTTATTGATGCTGAGATTAAAACTATTTATGATATTGCATGGAAACTTAAATACCCAAGGACTTTTGTAGATGTGGCATGGAGAAGAACTAGAAAAAGATTTTATTTAACTAATGACAAACTTGAATTTAGTAAGCATAACATTTTAAAATTACCTTATGATGAAAGGTTTTTAGATATTCCTAGAATTTTAAAGCTTTTTAACATGAATGTTGTTTTCAGTAATATTAATGTCAAGAGTTTAGTAATAAAAAATTCTCCTAAAGATCTTCCCGGCTGTATTTATGAAATTCCTTGCAAAAGGTGTGATAAAGTCTATTACGGACAGACCGGTAAATCTCTTTTATAACGTCTCAAACAGCACCAATATTCTGTGAGAACTGGGTAAATATCGAATGCATTATTGGCACATATGAGAGATTTAGATCATCCTATTAACTGGAGTCAAGCGAGAGCCATAATCCCATGTATTGACACAGTTAATTAAAAGGAATGTCATTGAATCTTGTTTCATCAAGTCAAATAATGGAAATGTTCCAAATTTAAGTCTTGTTATTTAAACTTGATGCCTTCATAATGAAAAAGTTGTAGATAAATATAAGCAACAAAATTAATATATTCAGTTTTTACATGTTTTGGACTGTGCGGATACTTTGTAGTTTCTGTAAATCTACGTATGTTTAGGTTTGTGACCGTGTGATATCCGATAATCCTGGATTATCTTTTTAACTTTTACCCTTTTGACAATTAACCTTCTGGTATTTTTGATTTTTTTTTACCTGATAACTTTCTCTCCAATTGTATTTCATTCGTTCCTTGACAATGTCTTAGTAAAGACGAAAGTGCTTGGATTTCTGAGTAACATTTTCCTGTGGTATACGCTTATATATATATAGTATATATATATATATATATATATATATATATATATATATATATATATATATTCGCTGTAAAAATACCATTGTGAAAGGCACACTGAAGATAACAGCAATACATAAATATGTTGGTAGTTTATGAAATTTCCTGCGCTGAATTTGACATGAAATACCGTAGCGTAAGTAGAAGGTTGTTCACAGTACCTGGAACACAGAAGAGCTTACAATCTAGACAATGCTATCGTTAATCACAGGTTGAAACCTCCCATTGTATAAAAGGGAGTTTCAGAAGTTATTTTCATGAGCAGGGATAATGGTATTAGACCTTTGGAAAGTGGGGTTTAAAGATTGGTTTCTCAAACCACAGAGGGAAATAGATAGCTTTACTGATAAACTAGTTTGTAGAAAATTTGATAAAGATTTTAAGAACGGGAAGGATTATAGTGATGTTCCTTTAGCCATATGTGATGTTGCGGTTGCTGTCCATCCCTTAACCAGGTAACTCGGTTACTTACTTACAGTAAACCCCAATGTTGCGGCCGCCCATGCTACTGCTGATCATTCATAGAAAGACTGCATCACAGAGGTGCCAATTTCACGTTCCAGGAGACTTGCAGGCCTGTCTTCAGGAGCGACGGGCTTTATAACGACCAGTTTCCTTGTCCTCTGTGTAGTTTTTTTTTTAATCTTTTATCATTTTATAAAAGGAGAGTCATACAGCTTCTCGAATGCTGTGTTTAATTTCACTCTTCAAATTTATTTGTGTAGTTACATAACCATGGTTTCATACTCCAATATGTAGGACTCATGCTGCTACTGTCAGTATTTCTGAACAATTATTTTTTCTAACATGATCACTTTAGCAGTCAATGATGCGGAAAAATTAATGCAGAAGATAGTATTAGAAACTTAATGTCGAAAGCTTAGAGTAGGTGGTTTTATAACTATGTATATGATATATTATATAATATATATATATATATATATATATGCATATATATATATATATATATATATTTATATATATATATAGATAGATATATATAAATAATATAGAATTATATATATGATTATAATATATATATATATATATATATATAATATAGATATATATATAAATACTATATGATATATATATATGGTATATATATATATATATATATCATATTTATATATATATATATATATATAGATATATATATATATATATATATATATAGATCGTATATATCTATCTATCAATATATATTATAATATATATATTATGATACTCTAACATCCCAAACATCTCTTGAAAATGGGCCACAGATAGGGCCTGAAAGTACTCAAGTGTGTAGTAAAACTAAATGTAAATACTTAGAAGTAAACAAGTTACAAAGTGATTTTGTGGGTTTCTTTTTCAATAACGATAATATTACAGTGTAAAAACAATCCCGGCCTATGGTTGCCTGCAGCAAGGCGCTAGCCGGTGGAGCTGGTTATATATATAAATATAATATATATATATATATATATATATATATATATATATATAGAGATATTATATCTATAGATAAATATAATAAATAATATATTATCTCTATACTATATGATAGAGATATATATATATTATATATCTATATAATATATATAATATATGTATATATATTTATATTATTATATATATATAATATATATATATATTATATATAGATATATATATCTATATATATATATATATATATATATAGATATATATATGATATATATATATAAATATATATATCTATATATATATATATTATCGATATATATATATATATATATACATACATATATATATATATAGATATAGATATTATATATTATATATATATATCTATATATATATTATATTATATATTTATATATATTTATTTAATATATAAATAATATTTATATATAAATATATATATATATATATTATATAAATATATTAATATATATCATATATATTATATATAATAATTATTTAATATTTATATATTATATTTTAATATCATTATAGTATTTATTTATATATACATAATATATATATATTAAATATATATATATATATATATATTATTATATATATATATATATAATATATATATATATATATATATATTTAATTATATAATATATATAATATAATTATATTATATGCTGCAGGCAACCATAGGCCGGGATTGTTTACACTGTAATATAATCGTTATTGAAAAAGAAATCCACAAAATCACTTTGTAACTTGTTTACTTCTAAATATTTACATTTAGTTTTACTACACACTCGAGTACTTTCAGGCCCTATCTGTGGCCCATTTTCAAGAGATGTTTGGGATGTTAGCCTGGGTCAAGGCCCAGCAGTCTTCTGGTACTTCTTCTCGTTGAGCTGTCATTTATGTGATGGCTGTTCTGGTTTCCTTGAGAGTTGCCAATCCCCTCTTGTCGCTCTGATATCCTGAGCTGATGGTCAATGGGATTAATCCTTGAGGTAAGGGTGTGGTCACCAAAAGTCCGTTAGGCAGAAAACCTAATCTCTAGGTCAGCAGGGTCAATCTTAGCTTCTTTTAATATCAAAGCTCGGCTTATGGGATCTTCTGAGGTAAAACCTTTGTTTCCTTCTATTACTTTAATCTCTCTGATGAGTGCACCTTCTACTACCCTCCTGTGACTAATTTTGTTACTTTTGTATATAAGCCTACTGTTTTTGAAATCCATTCTATGGTCATTTTCCCAACAATGCCTAGCTATAGCACTCCCCTGAGAGTTAAGTTGTACTGTTCTTCTATGTTCTTGGATTCTAGTCCTTATTCCCCTTCCTGATTCCCCCACATATCTGTCTCCTCAATTGTTGCAATTGATTATGTATACCCCCGCTACATCATCTGTATTACTGTCTTCTCCTTCCAATTTATTTTTACATACTTTGTATTTTACGGTATTATCAAAGGTATATACAAATTTATATTTACTTTCTTTCATTTTTGAAGTGATTTGTTTCATTTTAGGCATAAATGGGAGGGGAACTATTTTCTTGTTTTCTTTATTCCATGCACTCTCTGCATTTGCTCTGTAAAAAAATTTTCTAGCTTTGTTGAGTGCCCTTTTTCTGAACTATTCCGGGTATGCTAATGCATCGAAGCTTTTACCGATGTAATTTATTTCTTGTTCTATCTTGCAAGGGTCACACGTTCTCATTGTCCTAAGAAATAAACCTGTTAGAACCCCTATATTTATATCATGACTGTGAAAAGAGAAGAAAGGAATATATGATTTTGTATGTGTGGGCTTTCTATATGTGCTGAATTCATATCCTGTTTCTTTTCTTTCTATGAGTATGTCTAACATGATTTAGCTCCTTTTCTCAGAGGAGTGATGATAGGGAGTAATGAAAGCAAACTTGGAGATATCTTGCCAAGGAGATTTAGTATCGCTCTGAAGGGATTAAAAAGCTACAAAGACATCAGAATCATGAAAGCTGACAAAGGGGGTAGTATTGTTATCATGAATAGTTCAGAATATAGGGTTAAATGTACAGGCTACTAGATGATGAAACTATTTATGCTAAAATAGAGAATCCTCCATCAATTCAAAAGCTTCAGAGTACCTTTAATCAGAATGTGAAGAAAATAATCAGTAGACAAGGTAATGGGAAGGACATGCTATGCAATAAATTATTCTCAAGTAAATTACCTGAACTTGCATATATATATGGCAGCCCCAAAATACACAAGGAGGGCTGCCCACAACGCCCTATTGTTTCTAGTAGGAAATCTCCTAACAAAAACTTAGCTGTGTGGTTAGCTGGAGAACTAGGAATATACTTAGATATATTTTCAGAATCCCATATTAAAGATTCAGTAGATTTCATAGACAAAGTACATCGAAATAGGCGTCTTCCTTGAGTTGATTAAATTGTGTGTCAGTGATACTTATTTCACGTTTGAGGGACAAGTTTACAAACAGGAATATGGAGTAGCTATGGGGTCCTCATTATCACCTATACTCCTAAATGACCATAGGATGGATTTCAAAAACAGTAGGCTTATATACAAAAGCAACAAAATTAGTCACAGGAGGGTAGTAGAAGGTGCACTAATCAGAGAGATTAAAGTAATAGAAGGAAACAAAGGTTTTACCTCAGAAGATCCCATAAGCCGAGCTTTGATATTAAAAGAAGCTAAGATTGACCCTGCTGACCAGGAGATTAGATTTCTTGCCCAACGGACTTTTGGTGACCACACCCTTACCTCAAGGATTAATCCCATTGACCATCAGCTCAGGATATCAGAGCGACAAGAGGGGATTAGCAACTCTCAAGGAAACCAGAACAGCCATCACATAAATGACAGCTCAACGAGAAGAAGTACCAGAAGACTGCTGGGCCTTGACCCAGGCCAACATCCCAAACATCTCTTGAAAATGGGCCACAGATAGGGCCTGAAAGTACTCGAGTGTGTAGTAAAACTAAATGTAAATACTTCGAAGTAAACAAGTTACAAAGTCATTTTGTGGGTTTCTTTTTCAATCTTCAGAAGAAAACTGAAAGAAGTTTTTGTTTGGTTCATTATCGTTATTGTTCATCATCGAAGAAAAGCAAGAGTATATTTGGAATCCTCGTGAAAAATTCTGTCAGAATAATATTTCCCTTTTTCTCTACAACCAATATTAAAGAAGTTAGCATGACTGGATATCAGGTCGGATATTCGGATCAAAGCAGTACCCAGTTAAAAACTATCCCTGGCTTAATATCATCGTTATTTTTCATCGCAGAAGCGAAGTAAGAGCATATTTATAAAACCTCTCAAAGATTTACATTTGTTTTGGTAGGTTCACTAGTTCTTGAAATGTGTTGGATTCTAGGTGCACCTGCTCCTATATAATCCCCATCCTCAGGGATATCTGTATCTCATCTGTCATTTAAACTACCTGTCTTGTAAACTTATTTCTATATTTCCCATCATTCTACTGATAAAGGACTGTTGTGTCGAAAGGCTGAGCAACCACTCCGTTGTTTCACTTTCCCTTCATGGCATTTGCCTTTATATATATATATATAATATATATATATATATATATATATATATATATATATATATATATATTTGTTCAGGATTTTAAGCCAGAACCAAGCAAAAGTAATTCTTCTCTATAACCAGATTAATTCATTCTTGCCTATATCCAAGTTGCCCCTGTGAACTGGAAGCCTCCATTCTCTATAAACTGCTCTTTACTCCTATTGTCTGCTCTGAATTTGATCTCAGCACGTGTCCTGAGGAAGGAGGAGTCTATCTCAGCCAAGATTTTATAAGGACAGGGCTCCAGCTGCTCTCTCTCAGGAAAGCTCAGAACTTTCTCAAGCCTTGCAGACTCCACTTCACCCCTCTTGTTCCCCTGCCTCCTCAGGGGTATCCCACAACTGTTCTTATACCTCCATAGTGCACAGAAATATCAGCAGATGAGAAGACTACCAGACCCAGGATTTTCAGGTACTGTGAGATGTAAATTTAGTGCAGTCAGTTAATTGTTTTCGCCTCTTGTCTGTACTTCATTTTCATTCTCCCAAGGTGACTTTCCCCCCTTTGTTCAGCTTCTCACTCCCCAATTTTGGTTTAATGCTGTGATTAATTCCCTTGTGATGCTAGTAAATATCCCCCTAGTTAATTAGAGCAATGTAATAGTCCTTTCTGTGTAAACTCCTGGTCATTTCATGCCCCCTTGGATGAGTTGTAATATTTAATGCTGAGAGCAAGTAGTGTGTAACGTTTCCCATGTGTTCCTCGCCATAGTACTGATACTAGAATACAATCTCTTTGCAGACAAATACTGTGCCTGATTGTGGGAGAAAATTTGAAACCCTTTGGAATAAGGCTTGCATTGAAATAACCCGCTTTGCGCAAATTCTGATTCCTGTGTCTGGCTCATTTCCCAGCCACGTGTTTCCAGTGGACCGACAATCAACCACCTCATTAATTCCTTGACCTACTCATAACTTAATGTAAATATAGTCCATTTAAACCGAAAGTCCAGAGTTTATGTAAATTCCTCCTTTTTCAGTAATATCGGCCTTCTGCTGCAGATTTTGTTTGTAGTAACTCTCGTCCCTCCAGGCAAGGCCATTTTTAAGTGTTAGAATACATTTTGAAGGAGGGAACAAGCAGTTCATTACTGTATGTATGTATATATATATATATATATATATATATACATATATATAGCATATATATATATATATATATATTATCTATATATATATATGTATATATATATATATATATATATATAATATATATATAACTTTTTGAAATTGCTTCATATTTTCTAATTATTTTCTTCACTTCATTGTTCAGGTTACTAATGGACACATAATGGGGTTCTTCCATTTACTCCAGTATTTTTACATGAGACAGCTATTTTGTCAACCTATACGTATTGATGTTTTCAAGCGTACTGATACAAATATGAACCTGCATGCATTTTGTGACCATGAGGACGGAAAGGTAATACAGTTGAAAATAAATTATTATATACACATTATACATAAAAATATATCAATTACACATATGTTTAATTTACTGAATGTCATTGTGCACTCCTTTCTGCGTGTGGTGGTCTTGTTCCACGCGGTTGAAGGGCTGCTTCCTACACGAGGGCAAGGATCTTTCTGCCTTGCATTGGATATTAAGGTTGGGGCATTGCATGGCGATGCTTACTGCCTCTGATATCAATAAACGGTTGTAGTTGCCTTCCTTGTGTATTATTTTGGTGTCTGTGAGAAGTTCTTGTAAGGATGGTTTTTTATTGTGGGTATCTACAAAGTGCTGGTGAATGGCACCTTGGTTTCTATGGGCCTGTATGCGTCGTTTCAGTGTAGTGGTTGTGTATCCTATATAGCATATTTGGGGGGACTGACATTGGTCATCACCACAGACAAACTTATATGCTATTACTATATCAGATTCAGCCTCTTTCTCCGTCGATGGGGCCGTACTATTTTTCATTACCAGTGAGGCCGTAAGGTTCGCTTGCAATAAATTCTTGGCGTTATTTTGTTATCTGGCGCTAGGGTAATGGTTCCTCTTTGCAGTATACCAAGGATGGTTTTCCTTTCATCTTCGTGGTGTTTGTTGTATGATATCTGATGGTATATCACTATTTCTTTGTCTTTGTCTTGTGTGTTGTCCCTCGGGGTCGGGTTATGGAAATCCTCTAATGATAATCTCTTTTTGACCACTTGCTGGATCATGTCATCTGGGTAGCCGTTATTTGTGAGCAGCCGTTAAACTGTTGATTTTCTCATTTGTCGCTTCGCTTTCCACGTTGAACAGTGTGTTATGGCGCGTTTTATGTATACATTTACCACAGATCGTGTATATGCATAAGGGCATTCTCCTCTTGAATTTAAACATCTCCCAGCATCTGTCTCTTTAGTGTATGCGGTGGTATTGTATTGGTTGTTTTTTGGGGTCACAAGTACGCCCAAGAAAGGAAGCATTTTCTCATCACTTTTTTTTATCATAAAATTTAATGTAGAATTTGCTCGGAGTTTATTTACTAATTCATCTATGTCATTTACTAATTCATCTGTGTCATTTGTTGTGATGAAGATGTCATCAATATATCTCCCGTAGATTCTGGGTTTTGGGTGTTCTTCAAAGGTGACCTCTTCTGTGTGTGCCATGTATGCGTTTGCAAAAAGAACCAACCACAAGGGGGGGGGGGGGGGAACCCATTTCACGCCGTCCTTTTGCCAATATATTTCGCCCCTATGTGAGAAGAACGGGGCTTCCTTTGTACATGCTTCTAGCATCTCTTTTAAAAACTTTCGGGTATCGGTAATGGTGGTTTCTCAGAGCGCTATATCTTGTCTATGATGATTTGTATTGTTTCATCCACTGGTACGTTAGTAATAAACTTTCGACGTCCGGGGATGCTATATCTTCGTCGGGTGTGGTGTCTTGCAGTAGATCAATGAATTCCGTTGATGATTTTAGCGAGAACATTGAAGGAATGTACAGCGTTATAATTTCGTTCAATTTCTTTGCCACTCTATACATGGGGGATGTCATTTGGGATATAATGGGCCGTAGCGGGTTTCCCTGTTTGTTGAACTTGACTGTGCCGTAGCCGTATCCGGGTGCGAAGTCTCCGATGATTTTTGGAAAGCTTACTGTTCTCTGTTCTTTGTTCGCTTTTTCTGATTGTCTAATCATTTTCTTTTTGAGGTCTTTTGCTGGGTCTTTTTTAAGTGGCTGAATCTTATTCTTATCACTTAGTATATTATCCATTTTGGTGTTGTATTCATCTCTATTCATTATGACGTACCGTGCGGTTTTATCTCCTTTGCGTATTATTATAGTTTCGTTTTCTCTCAGGTCTTTTGCTGCTTTCTTTAGCGAACAAAGAACAGAGACATATACTACTATGAGATTCAGGGTCTCTGTAACACGGTTTTTTGGACTTTGCTCCTTGTCAAAGCATCAGATGTAGCTGAAAGTTGACATATGTATATTTTACAACCACACACAAATTTTGTCAGCATTATCAATAACCTAAACCCGATAGTTTTGATTTTTATAGAGTAAAAATGATCTAGCCGACGTCATGGCCAATGATTACGAGCCAAGAGTCGAAAAACATTCATTACGTAAGCAAGGTAAACAAACACCTTTTGACTAAATGTTGCCCCGCCCATCCACCAGACAGAAATGCCATCAGCTCTGAAACTCAAAGACTTTATGAATGGCGGAACGATACATAGATGTGGATGGGGTATCAGTGCTAGCGTAGTAATACTACTGTAGCAGTAGTGCCGCAACAGTATAGCAGTAATATACATGAATTAAACGTTTAGACCAACTGCTGGGATCCTTGAGGATCATTTAGCACTTCTTACAACTACTCGAGAAATTAGTTTTTATAGCCAGAAGTTAAATTTTCTAATCCAACAATGCCCATGGTAGCCTTCAGTGTTATCCTGAATTATAACGAGGCGAAAGTGGGTGGAGCCTCATGAAGTCACCATTCTGACGATAATTATTGGTGAAGGTTTAAAGCCAATATACGGTACCGGCTATTTTTTTCCAGTAAATAGGTAGATAGCCAATAAATAAAAATTGCTTGACATTGGATATAGCAGTTATCAAATCAAGCTTGTCTACTATGTTTTTGGTAATTACCAACTATTCCCTACATCTTGTCAATCTGATTGGACCTATATAGTAGACTGTAATTTCCTTTGGAAACTTATTTTGGGAGTGACCTATATAGTAGACTGTAATTTCTTTGGAAACTTATTTTGGGAGTTAGACTAATAATCGAAGTGTTTTTGTATTTATTAACATATTTTGTTGGTTTGTTCATTATGACAATTATCAGTGGGGAGGTTCCAGAGTTCATAAAGGTGTACTGCTTTGCTTGTATTTAAATTTGTATGTCATTGTTGCCAGAGGTTTAGCCTTCGTTACGTATAGCCAATCATCCATCGAGAAAGAGGGAAGAAATTATGTCATAAGTTACGTAACGAGTGCGTTCGAAACCTTTTCTCTGAGTAAGTTGGCCCGTCTTCAAAAAAGGTCACTTTTACATTATAAGTACCAAATTTATTCAACCTACGTAGTGCAGAATACACTCAAAATTTATGTGTTGATATAATATGTATTCTGAATAAGCGTTATATTTATGAAATGCATAGATAAAAAGTTATTGCGAAAAAACCGTGTTACAGAGGCCCTGAATCTCATAGTAGGGTCTTACAGGCAGAGGCTACTAGGCAAGCCTGTCAATTGTGCTAAATGCAGTGAATCAGAGCAAGGTGTATGTTATAAAGAAACAAAATGTTTACATCGTGGAGACAATCATCCATCTTCTGCACAGAATTGTGTTGTGCCTATTATGGAGAAAGAAATCCAGACATTAAGGGTGACTGAACGTATCACATTAGAGAGGCTCAAAAGAAAGCATCAGACCAGTATGTTAGATCAGGAATATCCTTTTCCAGTATTGCTGCCAATCGGATTGTAAATATAAATGCTACCAGAGGTGTAAAGGGAAGATCGGCGACGACCTGTACCGGTATCGCTATTTACCGAAACGACCGAAAAGACCGAAACGGCCCACGAAACAACCGAAACGACCCCAGATATGTTTGTTTTACAATTGTAAACTTGTTTAATTACTGTGTATTAACAGATGAAGCATCATTTTTGTCTGGCCCAAATATTTAGTTAATTTATCGCCCACCTAATTATCAACACAAATAAGAGGGTGGACAGGTGGCATTCCCATGGAGGAACTCTGGGAGCATGAGCCCGTGATGGTGTAAGGCCAGCTAAATCTAAAATGACAACAACGGGACCAAAGAAGATTGGATGTTCTTTAGTACTGACACGCTCTACGGCTGGATATTTATACACTGTTGTTGTGACAAAAAGTTCTCCAGGATTGAAGGCTCTGTCTATACCGAGCATTATGACAGAAGGAATTTTATTTTTCCCATGTATCACTCGTTGTACAAAGGCATGTGAGTGCACTAAATTATCTATTTGCTGGATATGAGCAGCAAAGTTATTAGAATGACTAGGCCGCTCTCTCTTATTCATTCTGTACTTCACATTGTGTATTTGTTGCATGTTAGTTGGAGCACTGAGAGGGCTTTTTTCCAGGATCAGTTTAGTATATACTGAACGTGGCTGGTCTGTTTTAACTGCTTCTCCTATGTGTTCCAAGACGTACTCAACACCACAGTCCTTTGAATTCCCATGTGCAGGCCGACTGGATATAAGAAAATTGCCGAGTTCGGATTCAGACACTTTGCATTATTTATTCATTTATTTATCAAAACAGTTGATAATTGGGTGGACAATAAATTAACTAAATTGTTTTATCTGTTAATACACAGTAATCAAACAAGATTACAATGATAAAACAAACGTATCTGGGGCCGTTTCGGTTGTCTCGTGGCCCGTTTCGGTCGTTTCGATAAATAGTGAGACCCACCTGTACTATCGCCTCTTTGGAGGCTGTGCTAGTAATTTCTGGCACTTCGGCCTCTTTGGCACTCCTGCCCCTTCGGAAGTAATGCCAGATGTAACTGGCACTCCCATTTCTCCCATTGCACCAGTTATACATGGTGTGTCAACCTCTTTGGAGGCTCCCCCAGCGTAGCTGGCACTCATGCCTCTTTGTAGGCTACATTAGCTATATGTGGTGCTTATGTCTCACTGGAGCCTGCGCTAGCTGTGATTGGTGCCACTTATGCTTCAGAATGGTGCGTCAACTGTGTTGGAGAATTCCACCTCTCTTCTGGCAGCGCAAGCATTGCCTTGTGCTCCTGAACCTGAAATTTCCATAACAAAGATGCCTTCAAGGGTACCCAATGCTCATGACACTGGAGAGGCTGTGCCATCTGTAGCGGTTCCTATTCCAGAGAAGCAGCACCATTGTCTAATTTACCATAAATAACCAGTCTTCTTCCAGAAAAAAGTATGAGCAAGGCAATATACCTAAAGCACTTGAAAGAAGCTTCAGTTTAACGGCATCAAAACCGAAATAAAATTAATTCATTTTCTCTAGGGGAACTATCAAGGATTAAGACCTAAATGAGGGGAACCAAGGTTGTAATGACACCCTTCAAATTCTATTAGTATCTAGTCTACACTGCAAGTGATAGGTGTGCAGATCCATTTACAAAGAAAATATATAGTTTACTACACGTCCCTTTGTTATTCAGATAGATATGAGTAATAAACACCATCATATAAAGTATAAATGTGGGAATCCACAACACAGGGGAGTCTACACATTTTCATGTTCAAATCAGCAATTGATTGATCTATATGCAGTGATAACTGCCTTATTGATTTTAACTGGAGTAATAAATTATAGATTTACCAGCGACCATTTTCCAGTGGTGGCGAATGTAGCTTCAAATCCTCCATCTTTAAGGTTACCTAATTGGAACAATGGTAAAACTGATTGGGCAACATTCCAGGAAATAGCTTTGGAGATGACTCAGCTGATGTTTTCCCCTCTGTTGATGCTTTAGATTTTTTCAATACAATTATATTTTCGGCGGGCCTTCAGTCAATACCTAGGACTTCAAGCATATTTATCCGCCTACCAGTTCCGTGGTGGACTCGTAAATACCAGGAAACTCATCGACCTATGAGATCAGTTTTCACCAGATGTCGCAGACGAAAATGGGCTGAATTTCGTAAAGCAAGAGCTCATATCCGCTTGACAAAAAAAAAAAAGCGCGAAAGGAATCTTGGAAAATGTCCATATCTTCAACAAATTCAAAAACACCCTTGACTTTAGTTTGGAAGATTTATCGAGATCAATGGTTGTAAAATAGCGGATCCCCAGCTAGTGGCAAAAGGGTTTGCCAGTCCTTTTGCTAACGTTGCAAAGACAAATGATGATAGACCCTTTTCATATCTAAGGAGGCTAATGGAACGGATATGAACTGATTTTAATGCATCAAGGAATGAACAATCGACCTTTTAAGTAAGTAATGCGAATCAGCTTCTGGACTGAATGATGTAACATATTCAGTGATTAAGTAGACTCCACAAAGTACCACCTGATCTTTCAAATTAAACCTTATTAACCGAATTTTTAGAGAACATGTCTTCCCTAAGCTATGAGAGATATTAAGATGACAGCCATTCGTAAAACCAGGGAAAGACGCATTAATGGATGTTTCAGTTATTCAAGTTATTATCAAATGGATTTGCAGTATAATTATTTTGGGGGGAACTGAGCAATACAGATTAGATTATTGTATTGTTTTTAATTTGGCGTTTGCGTTTACATGCTCGGATAATAATGGGATATGCATAGTTCCTCAAGAAGTTCTGTTCATATTTCCGACTGTTCTGGGTTACCAAAAGGAGAACCTAGATGCGAGGATTTGCAAACATTCACATTCAAAGATTCACGAAGGTTGTTTTTTTTCCCACTTTGGATTGCTGTGGGGTTTTCCGTTAGCTAGAACCTGCAGTATTGTGTCACATCGTCTGTAAGGAAAGCAAAGGAAAAAAACTTCATCAATTCATAACTTTATTATCAAGCATCTATATTCTCGGAGAGTTTTGTCATTTGCCTAATGCATGTCATACCTTCAAAGGTGTCAGTATATTAGATTTTAGATCGGATTTGCTCATGATAATTATATATTTTTGCTACAGTGAACAAGCAATTTTGGGTAGATAGATACTCTACCTTCAGATAAATACAGTTCTGTGTTCAAGACAGCTCCTGCTTTTGTTATTCACAAACCTTAATTTACACAATCAGGTGACTTCTAAAAAGAAATACGGTATAGTTATTCCGAGTATCATATTTTAACATACATTGGCATAATTTACACTAAAATATTATATATATATATATATATATATATATATATATATATATATACTAATATAATATGGACGAATCAGAAAAATCATTGATGCTTAATGTAATTTTTGAAGTTATTTTTAGATATTGTCAAAGAATTTTCGTTTTCACCAATTTCCTTCCTTATTCTTCAAAGCAATGTACCTGAATAATATTGTATTATTTATGAATTAGTCAGTCTGATTTCCATCCTGCTTTGTAAGTAATCCCGAAATATATATATATATATATATATATATATAGTATATATATATATATCTATATACTATATATCTATATAGATATATCTATATATATATATATATATATATATAGTATATATATATAATATCATATGTATATATATATATATATATATATATATATATATATATATATATATATATAGATATATATATATACATACATATGTATATATATATATATATATATATATATATATATATATATATTATATATATATATATATATATATATATATATATGTATATATATATATATATATATACTATATAACTATATATATATATATATATATATCTATACACTATATATATATATATATATATATATATATATATATATATATATATATATATATATATATCAATGGTTTGATCATAGGATGAGAAATAGACTAGTCCTGGATGGAATTTTATCCCTAGTGTGTCTTCAAAATGCTCAAAAGACAACCAATTCTAAGTCTATACTTTAAATGATAAATCTGCTTAGTTTTCTTACCATAAAGTCCACACAAATCTTATACTAAAAGATACATAATATTTTGAGGGCTAATCTACAGTCATTATCTAAGATCAATATGACCTAATTTGTCTGGTTAACATTAATTATATATAAGTATGATGTTTGCATTTTCTTTGTTAAAGCAGAAAAATTATATAAATTTCAAAGGAAAATATTATTTACAAAACTTCCAAAGGCTTCCCCATTCAGCCATCTTTCTTCTTAATGGCTGAGATGTGGTAGTTTTTGAAAAGCAACTTTCGACAATAAACATACACAGTTTCCAATGTAGATGCTACTGTACGTTTTTGTCCTAGGACCGTCTTAAGGCAATGGCCCATCGGGTAGTTCAATCACTGATTCTTAAACAAGCGTTTTATTAAAAGTGCCAATAAATAAGGAAAATCTTTTAAGTCCATCGTCTCGTGGGTAATGGTTTTTCCCATGGACGACAATTATATTGCGGTGAAGACGGTCCTGTTTGAACCTACGATAATAATGAATGTTCTCAGAAATCATACATCTTTTTCCTTCTATAAATTGATTGAAAGAGAAACCAACCCTTTACATATAACAGGATGAAATAAGCTTTTCAAATACTCTGTGATTTGTATGATCGAGAAGTATGATCACTATAATTGATTTTCTTAAATGCTTGCTGTGGCATGGAAGAAGGACCCAACAATTTCATGCACTAACAAGTGCTTCGCTATTCACTCGTGGGCATTATCTGTTACCGAAGTACTACTTAAGCATTTACGGTGACATTATGAAACCAGAAGATCTTATGGTCTGATCTTTGTGCTAACTGTCGAAAAAAATTAATCTTTCTTTTTAGTCAGAGAGAGAATGCCAAGGTTATCGATGATAGCTACTTTAAACACGGAGTCTATCCTCGTGAGGATATGTACTTTTCATCTTAATAACTATGGAAGATAAAACAACAGTATTCAAGGATATCCTAACTTTTACGAAGCAGAAACTTCTACGTAGGTTGCAGTGGATATGGCAGAGATAGGGTTCTGTATGCCTTTGCTTCAGAATGATCCTTTCAGGGAAATCTGGAGCATGGTCATTCCAATCAAATCCAGATAAGTGATCGATTCCTGTCTCCGACCTATTTGGAAGGAATTTAGTTTATACCGCTTTTTCTCATTTTATTTCATCGCTCATTTCAGTGTTACTCTTGTGGTGCTTTCGGGAAAAAGTTTCTGCTTTGTATAAACCCCATCTAATACTGTTCGACTGTTCTGAAATGGATACTGAAATATTAATAGAATTCATATATTGCAATTGCACATGAAGTTTTACTATACACGCTTTCAGCCGCAGTTTCACATTTACACATTTTTTTTTTTTTTGTGACACACACTACCATAGATTCTAATTTATCTACAAAAGCAATCAGGTACAGAAAACATAAATTGTGGTAAATGATGATGACAATAAGTCCCTTCTAATGGGGATCTGGTTATGCTTTGTATGTTGAAGACTTGGAAATACTTTTGAACATAAAAGAAATTGACAACGATGCAACAGGTTTTTATATATAATCATTCTATGGGATATACCACTAACTTAGGGACTAAAGACCACGCAAGAAACGTCAGTCGTTGATTCCTAGCTAACATGTAGGCCTACTGTTATTACCAAGAGTTGCTTCAAAGTACGCGGGAACTCGGCAAAAACCAGGTGGTTAGACACCGTAGATATCAAAGATCCCATTCGCGTTTCTCTTGAAAAACTCTGGCTGATGAGGGCTCTGGTGTCGTTGCCTATTATCCTTTATTTACGATAAGCAATCTCCTGTGGAGTCAGGTCCGTTCAGTTGCAGTAATGTTCTTCACGCGTAACCTGACATTGCTCGCATATGACTTTGCAACACCAGATGAAGCGACAGTTGCACTTTTCTGTGACTTCCTTGACCATCGTCTGATATCCTCTGCCACAGCAGAGAATCTTGCATCCGTCCATCCCCCAGCTGGTCTTGTTGCATAACCGACTCGATGTTCCCAACACTCCCAATCTGTGGGCAAATATTACATAGGTCATTGGAAAATATCAGTGAAATGACAGTATAAAACCTAGTATTTCATGTCTAAAGATTAAACTACTAATAAAATGATTAGAAAAGCACATAGGGTATGCAATATTTCCAAAGCAAATTTAAGTATGTAAATTAGATTTGTTTACCTTTTAAGTATTGCTTAGTAAGATGAAATGAAAAATAAAAAGTTCCAAGTTTGACACAAATAACGATTTTTAGTTTACTTCTCAGTCTGCTTGAGCATTTTTCCTACTGCAGTTTGATATTGCGTTGTTAACACTTACTCAAGCATCTTTTTATCTATCTGTCGATCTATCTATCTATTTACACACACATACACAACCAACACATATATATACGTATATATATATATATATATATATATATATATATATATATATATATATATATGTATATATATATATATATATCATATATATATATATATATATATATATATATATGTATATATATATATATATATATATATATATATATATTATATACTGGCGACCGGTGACACTAAGAAAACAGTTCAATGCTGTTGGCTATGGTGTCTCAGTCCTGTGTATCCACGTAATGAGGAACTGCGGATGTGGACAATAAGAAGGTAAGGGGTATTATGATAATTATAAATAAACAAGTTTTCTATACAGCGTATTATGAGCCGTGGCCCATGAAACTAACTACGGCCCGATGGTAGCCTGGCTTATATAGTTGCCAGACGCACGATTATGGCAAAATTTAACCTTAAATAAAATAAAAATGACTGATTCTAGAGGGCTGGCATTTGGTTTGTTTGATGATTGAAGAGGGATGATCAACATACCAATAATTTGCAGCTCTATAGCCTCAGTATTTTTTAAGATCTGAGGGCGGACAGAAAAAGTGAGGACGGACAGACAAATTCGACACAGTAGTTTTCTTTTAGGAACACTGAAATCGAATTATGGATTGGGCGAGACTCAGACAATTGTTTATGGGCATAAACACCACAACTTAAATCATCTACTGAACAAGAAGGTGATTTCATCATCCTTTCAATTCAGAGGAATCCTCACACTTTATATATTGGATTATGTTTCTTGTCCTTTACCCATTCGATCTTTTCGGTTATTTTATTTTTCTTTCGGCATCCTGGTCTACAGCCGCCTTCACATTTGGTCCAACCGATCCGAGTTACTTGATCTTATCTGGTAGATTTACAATACATAAGCTTTTTGATATATGGTAAGTTTGTACAATCTCATTTTCTTTCTCTATCAACGTGTTCTTTTGTGAATATGTCTTCAAACAATATTCGAGACTGGAAAGGTACTCAGTTTTAGCTTAATTGACGATGCGGCCAACAACAATCTGCCTCGGCTATGTAGTTGCAATGTTTCCTCCTGATTCTTATGACTGTAGATTTCCTGTGGTGGTGTCAGTACTTGGAAGACTGTCCTGACAAAGGTTGTTCTTGTAAACTTCAGTATGACTGATAAATCCTGTATTAGAAACTTTCCAAATTTAGTTCATTTTCGACAATGCTACAATGCAAATGACCCATGCAAGATAGCACATTACTAGAAGTTTCCGATTCTTTTACTGACACGTTCTATTTTTATGCCCGTTTGGTGCTCTCCCTATTACTCTGCGCGCGTGGTCGCCTGCAGATTACTTACTTCATATTTCGATTACAGTAATCTGGCGATTCCTCGAGAAAGACCAGATCTCTCTTAGTAGGTCTCTTGTAACCTCTTTTCATTGGTCGCAGTTTCTTCCTCTTCTTGCGATTCACAAACCTAATGCAATAAGAGAAAATGATACAGTAAACAAATGAGTGGATTAACGATTACAAGATTATAGACTTTATCAAATTGAAGTAGGGATTAGCCATTTTATTTTCATTAGTGCAAAATATGAGTAGAGGTTATATATATCCTTACATTAATAACACAAAGATCCACGTTAAGTGGTTCAGGAATGTCTTAGAAAGCAGCAAAAAAAAAAATAATCATAAATACTTCTTTTATTATAAAACTTCAATAACCGTATTCTCTTTATCTTTGTATGCAGGAGAGGCAAATTTATCTAAAACAAGGAAAAACTTAGATTACTTGATAACATTTTTGAAAAGGGAAAATGGTATCTCCCAATTAAGATATAGGTTAGAATTACCAGCGATTCTTACCTGACATTGATTGCACTTTCAAATCGGCGCAGCAGAGAGTCGCCGATGTTCCTGAAGCTTCGAATTCTGCGCCAACAGACTCTCATGGAACAAGACCCAGAGACACCATGACACTTGCACACCAGTTCCATTTCCTTCCGAATGGCCTGTGTCAAAAGAGATACTTCTCTTAGCTTCAGTGTTTTCCAGTAATTGTTTCACCTCCCATAAATCGTTTTAATTGACCAAAGGTAAAGGCTGTATCCAAGCAAAGGTCAAGCGGTTCGCCCTTTCTGGCTTCAGATCATAGCCTATAGTTTCTCCATTAAGGATCAACAATGGTCTAGCTATGCTTAGCTATATGATTAATACATTTACAGTTAAGGGTCTTAAATTTGCTCCCACTCTTCTCCAAAAATGACCCAAAAAAAGAGCCATTATTTTCACTCACCTCCAATCTTCTGAAATGCATTCAATATTTGGTAATGCACTGTATCTTCTATGCCTGAGTATTAACTGCTTCTCGGCCTGCCAATCACCCCACTAATATTAAATTTTTATTCTTCTCTGCTCAGCCTTTTACTGTTTTAGTAGACTCTCATCTCTCTCTCGTCTCTCCTCCTCCCTCTCCCAGATCCTCCGCCTCCCTCCCTTCTCTCCTCCCTCCACTCCTCTCTCCTCCCTCCTTTCCCTCTCCCTCCTCTCTCTCTTCTCTCTCTCTCCTCTCTCTCTCTCCCTCTCTCCGCTCTCCTCTCTCGCTCTATCTCTCTCGCTCTCCTCCTATATCTCTCTCTCTCTCTCTCTCTCTCTCTCTCTCTCTCTCTCTCTCTCTCATAAGACTGCTCCTTTCATGAAGAGATGTGGGCTATACGATGGCATGGACTTTGTTTGTAAAGGAGCTCCTCTTATATGGCACCAAAATCCCTAACACTCAAGCAGACAGACCCCAGATTTCACAGATGAGTGGAATCACTCACGCAGGAAGCGAAGTGGTCGCAAGAAATGACATGTGACTGGGAAAGTGGCAGCGGCATGAAGGCAACCAAAGCTCTGGGCAGAATGATTTAAAGCACCACCTACAGAATGATGGAATGTCATCGACTTAGTAAGTCACTGGAATGAGTTTTAGCTGGAAGTAAGAACAAGATCACTAAGGCAGAGACTCTGATTCTATTCCATCTACAGAAAATAGTGTTTGTGTGATTAGTATGCCCACAGCAATCAATATTAAATGGTCTAACTTTTATTTATTGAAATCTGGAAATAAAGGAAAAAATTGGGTTATACAAAGTTATAAGAAATTACTCACTTTTTTTTAACGACGTTTAGGAGCTATTCCTAGCTATTTTGACAGCTTTCCTCTATGTACGTCCTGTGCTGGAGGCTTTGCCTTGCCATATAATTGAATAGCGTGACTCACAAGCATTTTTTTGCTCTTTGCCTGCATAGATGGATTATTTATAACCACAAATATCTAAAGAATAATTGCACACGCACATACTTACGAACATAATTGCAAACTCTATCATTCAAATAATCATACCACTGATTCCCAGAATCTTCACTTCTAAATTCCAAGGAGAATATACTGCAAATTCCAGACCTCCACAAACGAAGAGATCAGTTGCTCTTCTCTTTTCTTTGCTACATACAAAAGCAAAACCGGCAATTATCATGCAACATTCATATAACCGCCACCGTCACTGCATATTTCAGTGTTTTCTCCTTATCATTTGAGAACATGATTTAATCAATCTCTTTACACCTTGGCTTGGGAGTGAGCGAAAAGGTGGCCTCGACACTAATTGTCCGAAGGAAAAGGTAATCCCTTTTGGCTGGTGTTGTTGACAGTAAGCAGTGATGTGAAACTCATAGAGGGACAGTATCTGCTGTGGCCACCTGCGATATCATCAAATCGTAGATATCGAAAGCTGTAAATGATTCCAATTCTGTCGTCGTACTTACAGAAACAAATTCTCGGCTCGAGTCTGTCTTTCGCCCATTTACTCTATATCATTGCAGGAAAAGTTTCCGGGCCTTCATTCGGGTTGGGAGTCTGAGCTTCGATGTATGGATGGAGGCTGAGCCTCTTATTTCACGCTGGAGTGGGATTGCAGGACTCGCTTCCAGATAGTTTTGTTCATCTAGTAAAACTGATAATAAATGATGACAAGAAGAATAATAATAATGATAAAGTTATTGATGATAAAAGCAATACCAAAGTTAATAACAGCATTACTCTATATAATTATATATATATATATATATATATATATATATATATATATATATATATATGTGTGTGTGTGTGTGTGTGTGTTTGTATAAACTATATATATATATATATATATATATATAATATATATATATATATATATATATATAACACTACAAGTTTCCCATTTACAAGATGATTTATTAGTCGACCTGTATCAACCTGGCGCCACTTCGGAAAAAGTTATCAGCAAAAGAGGGTGAATAGCCTTGCTTTATAACATGCTGTTACAAAAACCTGCTAAAATCCTCAGCATCCTCTTCCGGACTGTAACGGATCATGATTCGGGAAGAAAGTCAGTGTTGTGTATAACTTATACCTGAAGACACTATTTTGGCATTTAGGTTTTCGATTAGACGTCCTGGTGGTCTTTCGTGAATTGTTACCGCTTCCATATCTTTGTATTTGCTTGACTGAGAGAGGCTTCTGGTGTAAGGTCAAATAGAAAGCAGTTGTATTATCACAAGGGAAATTAAGTTGGTTATAAAAAATCGGACAAAATCTGAATGAGTGTGCGGAAGGTAATTTATACGGTTGCAAACTCGTGAATGTTTTGATTGACATTCTTCACGTTATTGGCATCGGGGAAATTTTTTTTGAATCTTGTTCAATTTAAGCTTAAATATATGAACACATGAAACGGACATATATAAGGAGGCTGTGCGGACGGAATTGTGATGTCCGTCACGCGTACATACGAAAAAAAGAGAGCGGACACCAGCTGTGATTACGCTTTCTCGTACCTACAAATATACATATAATTAAGCGTACAGGATGTGTAAATTTATGATACACATGTTAATGCACTATTCTTCTATTGCTTAACGTGAATGATGGAGAAACACAATTTTGATACGCACATATAGTTCTTTATTAGATCCATGACGGTAACATCGATATGGTTATATTGTTAGGCGTTTATACATGTAGACTTGACGTATGCAGCGTAACTTGAAGTGATGTGATGTGGTTCAATTAAATTGTGTTCCTATAACAAACGGTCCAAATATTCCTCAGTAAATACCAACTTTCGTTACATTCGTTATATCCGTTCTGTATGAAATCTCTTTTAAAACTGATAACTTTCCTCATTTGTTTACAGGAAGACACTATCGAATACCAAAAAGTACACGTGACCGATAACTATGCATAAATTAGCTAAAACAACCCAACACCAAGTAAACAATTATTATGGCCGAGCGTAGACTCGAACCAGCAAACTACCACACAGCAAACCTTAACATTAACCATCGCGATAACAAGACAACACGAACATTATTTACAGTTAATCGTTGGGCATCAACATTACTCGACCTCTAAATCATATGATTTACAAAAAAAAAATATAGGATGCACAACTAATATTTCATTTCATACTACAATACGTGAATAGAACATGAATAAACCAAGCTTAAAGAACGAACATTAAAACGATAAACACAACAAAAATAAAAATGAGTTTGACAAACAGATATGAACTAGAAATATCAATGTCATATAGTGTCTCTGGATAATATCTATAACACTTGATCTTCTTTTGGAATTAAGAGTACGAGCTTGGTCACTGGTCTGTGCAGTTCAGAAGATTGGGTTCGAAGTTTGACGCTTCTCACAACACCTCTGGAGTCTGGCAGTACCTCTGTTACACGTGCTAGTGGCCAGTGAAGTCTTGGCGTGTTCTCGTCTTTCAGGAGCACGATGTCACCTTCCCGTGTATTTCGTTGTTGTTTGTTCCATTTGCGGCGTTGCTGCAGGCTGACTATGTACTCCCTTTTCCATCTGCTCCAGAACAAGTCCGACAAATATTGTACTCTACGCCACCTTTTTCTCGAGTACACATATTCTGGTTGCGAAGGTCCCGGTATTAACCTCTTGGGTGACTTCATGTGAAGGATCTGACTCGGACTTAGTGGGTCCATGTCGTCGGGATCATCAGAACAGGTCGTGATCGGTCTTGAGTTCACAATATATTCTACCTCGCAGAGAAGCGTGCGGAATGATTCGTCATCAAGGCGAGTCCCGTGGTTGTAGAATAGCGCAGATAGAACTTTCCGAATGGTACGGATCTGGCGCTCCCATACGCCGCCCATGTGCGATGCCATAGGTGGGTTGAGTTTCCAGTCGATATTCATGTACAGTAGTTTGTTTTGGATTTTGTTTTGGTTCAGATCTAACCAAGCCTTGTTCAGTTCATTCCGTGTTCCGATGAAGTTGGACCCGTTGTCGCATCGGATTTCTTGTACCGTACCTCTGCGGGCTATGAAGCGTTGCAAGCAGTGAATAAAGGAATCTGTTTCGAGACTGTTAGCAGCTTCCAGATGAATGGAGCGACTGACAAGACAGGTGAATATGACGCCGTAACGTTTGAGCTCCTTGCGTCCCTCTTTTATAATGAATGGCCCGAAGAAGTCTACGCCTGTGAATGTAAATGGTGGAGCTGGCTCGAGACGATCTTGAGGTAAGTCGGACATTTTTTGCTCTTGGCATGGCTTTCTTATTTTTCTGCACGTTATGCATTTGTGGAGTTGACGTCGGACAGCAGAGTTGATTGAAACAATCCAAAAGCGTTCTCTAATTGCTGCAATGGTGTGATTTCTACCAGCATGGCCGTGTTTCTCATGAGCATCTCGTACGATTAGAGTCGTGACGTGCGAGTGTTGTGGCAGTAGCATTGGATGTTTCACGTCATAGTCCATTGCGGCTTTCGAGAGGCGTCCTCCCACTCGCAGAGTTCCGTCGATGAGCACTGGGTCGAGACGGAATATCTTACTTGTTTTTGGTAGTGAGTGTTCTCTCTTGTCTTCTTTCGTGGTTTTCTTGAGATTCTCGACCTCGTTTGCAAAGGTGATCTTTTGTATAAAGCAAACTATTGCCTTTTCAGCCTTTTGCATGATCTGTGTGGTCCTTAAATTTATAGTTTGTTCTTTGTTTTGTAAGAAAGCCAAAAATGCTATGAATACTGCTACTGCTCTCTTCAGTCTCTCCCACCTGGAGAAATGGGTGATTAAAGACATAAACGGTGAGCCTTCTTCTGATGTAGCAGTAGTAGCTAAAGACATAACGTCGTCTTCTATAACCTGCGGTTCGCTGATAGGATGCATCTTTGCAGGGCATTCTGAAGCCGGCATATTCAAGAAATCCGGACCTTCCAGCCAATGAGTCATGTCTGAAGATATCACAGAACCCACTCCACGTGATGCAACGTCTGCTGGGTTCAAATCAGTGCTAACGTACTTCCACTGGTTAGTGTTGCTGAAGTCTCTTATTTGACGGACTCTGTTGGCCACAAACACTGGAAAACGCTTTCTCTCAGCTCTGATGTAATAAAGGACTGTTGTTGAATCTGTGTAATAGCAGATTTCGTTGAGATGGAGATCAAGCTCAAGGGTCATTTTCTGTCCTAAATTTACAGCTACAGCAGCCGCTGTGAGTTCAAGCCGTGGGATAGATGTTGCTTTCAATGGAGCAACCCTTGCTTTTCCGATGAGAAATGAAGTTTTCGAACATCCACCCTCGTTTGAGGTTAGGTATGCAACAGCGCCATACCCAGATGCACTGGCATCTGAGAAAACGTGCATCTGAAACGCAGTATCTTTTGCTTGCTGTGGTAACTTTAGACATCTCGGGATTGTTATCTTCTGAAGGTTCGGGGCTTCGCTAATCCATTGTTTGAAACGTCGCTGGTGATCATCAGGCACTTCGTCATCCCAGGTGAGAGTGGTTTCTTTGCAGAGGTCTTGCAGTATTTGCTTTGCCGGCAGCACAAATGGAGCAGCAAAACCAAGGGGGTCATAGATGGATGATACTATGGAGAGAATGCCTCTTCTTGTCAGCGGTTTGTCTGGCAACAACACTGAGAAGCCAAATGTGTCTGTTTCGACGACCCAAAGTATTCCGAGGGCGTGCTCTGTAGGCAGGGGGTCATAATTGATGTCTCTTGTCTTTAACTCTTTGGATCGATCGTCAGCTGGGATGGTGTTTAGGACAGAGACGTCATTACTAGTATATTTACACAGTTTGAATCCACAGCCCCCGCAGGCGGCAGTCAGTTCAGCAATCAGAGAACTGGCTTCGTTGGCATTCGGTACAGACTTTAGACAGTCATCGACGTAGAAGTTCCGCTTAATTGTATGGGCGACTTCTGAACTTAAGTAATTTCCTTCATCTGCGACACGTCTAAGTGCGTAGTTGGCGATACTTGGTGAGCTCACTGCGCCGAACAGGTGTACCTTCATCCAGTACTCTTCGAGTTCCTTTGATATGTCACCGTTCGGCCACCAGAGGAATCTGAGATGGTTGTATTGGTGTTTGGGTACTTTCACTTGGTAGAACATAGACTCCACGTCACAAGTGAAGGCTACCTGGTGTTCTCTGAATCTGGTTAGAACACCTATCAGAGAATTGGTGAGATCAGGCCCTTGCAGCAACTGATCGTTCAAGGATATTCCATTGAATTTAGCACTACAGTCAAACACCACTCTAATTTTATCCGGTTTTCTTTGATTGTATACTCCATGATGTGGCAGGTACCACACATGTCCAGATTTGGCTGTGAGCAGGGAGTCTGGGATACGTTCAGCATAGTCATTCTGGAGTATTTTGTCAATGAAGTTGACGTAGTCGGAGTGGTACTTGAGATCCTTTTGCATTTTCTTCTTTTGATAGAGTGCTCGTTTGATTGCAAGGATCTTATTATTTGGCACCATTAAGTTCTGATTCCTGAAAGGGAGAGGGATCTCAAAGTGACCGTCTTTGAACACGACATTGCTTTCGGCCTTCTTCATGAATGTAGTATCCTCTGGAGACAATCCTTTCTCTCCAGGATACCTTGCTACCCGGCTATCAATAAAGTCCCTTTCCAGAATATTCAGTATTCTGTTTGGGGAGAGAATTTCAGTAGCCTGCTCAATGTCCTCGGTCACAATGCGATTACTGTTTACCTGATGTGTAGACGTTACGCTGTTGTCTGCTACCGGGGAGCTGACTGTCCATCCATGACGATACTGCAGAGCGAATGGGCCTTTGCCGTCTGTTGATATGATTTTCAGAGGCTCCATTGCTAGTGGGCAATTACTGCCAATCAGTAGACCGATGTCTATTTCTGGCATTACTTCAGGAATCGATTTTGCCACGTCGTGAAGATATGGCCAGCGTCGTAACAGTTCTGGACGTGGTATTTGATCATGGCTCACTGGAATTTCTTGTCTGGAATACGTTTTTGGAAGCAGTATACCATTCTGGCCGTTTATATCACTGACGACGAGATCCTGGACAAGGTAGCTTTTGACTATGCTCTCCCCATGCATAGTTTTCAGGCGCAGATTTGTTTGAACACCGAAAGCTTGCAAGTCGTCTTTCAGTTCTTCTGATAGGAAGCACCCTGTGCTTCCTGGGTCATAGAGGGCGTAGGTGAGAACTTCTCGGTTGGTTCCCCTCTGTTTTATACGAACAGGTAGTATTGCTTGAAGAACCATTGAGGAACCATGAGAAATAACGTTGCTGGTAGCTGTATCTGGAGGGTTTTGGCTGGATTCCTCTGTACGGTTTTGAGAATATGAAGATCTGTCAGAGTAGTCTGACCTCCAAGGTAGTTTGAAGCCATCTATATGCATGGCCGTAGGATGACCTTTGCCACATTTGTGACATTTTCACTTGGTCATGCACCCCTTCGATGTATGATTCAGACCGTAGCAACTGAAGCATCTACGCTGCTCTATAATAAACTTTCTTTTCTCTTCGAGAGATTTCTGCCTGAAATCTGCACAGTTATCCAGATCGTGATTTTTGCCGCAGTAAAAACAGGAGGGTGACCCAAAACCACGAGTTCTACTTTGGCTCTCACGATTAACTTGCATAGCAAATGCAGACTCTGTTGGTTTCCCTTTTGATGGTTTACTAGAATTCAGTTCTCTATGCATTGCTTCTTTGCCGAACACTGGGTCATTGACACACTCTGCAGCGTTAATAACAAACTGGACAATGTCACCAAAGCACGAAGACCTGTTCTCGAGGAGTCTGCGGTTTGTGGCTTTTTCGCGCCATTTATTCTGGAGATAACTTGGCAATTTCTGGACTGCCACCTGCAGGTTCGGTGCATGATCAAGAACAGCTAGGTGAGTAAGTGTTTGCATGGCGCTGAAGCATTTTAGCAAGTAATGCGAATATCTTTTCAGACATTTCCCTTCGTCTGGTTTTATCGGCTTCCACTCGTTTAGTTCTTTCAAGTATGCCAGGGATACTTTATAGGGATCACCATACTCTTGTTGTAGCAACTGTCTTGCCTGACTATAGCCTTGGTCTGCCTGCATGTATAAACAGCTGCTGATGAGGTCCTTAGGTTCTCCGTCGGTATGCTGTAGAAGGTAGTAAAGTCTGTCACTGCTACTGGCTGTTCTAGAGGAGATCCTGGTGTCAAACGCCAGTATGAAGTCACTGTATTCCAGAAGATCACCGGTAAACTTGGGAACTTCTGGTGCAGGCAAAGCTAGAGCTGTGGCAATACCACTAATCTGTTGCTGTATGGTGTTAACTGGAGGCAAATTAGGCAGTGGATAGGGTGCACCAAAGTTACTGTTCACAGGTGTATTTACAGGCGGATACGTATACTGTTCTTGATTTGGAAACGTTGATGACGTGGCATTCGAAGCGTTGACCGGAGGTGCACGAGTGTTAGTAACAGAGTAACAGTCTCTGAAGAATTTCTGGGAACAAATTCTTGTGTAGTGCTGGGATTTAGACTGGGTAAGCTGGCACTATTTTCCTGGGTGACAGGAAGTATAACCTGGTTATCCATATTGCCGCCGTTAGCACCTTCACTCACACAAATTCCAGGGGCAGCTACACTAGGTCCAGCGACCTTAACATTCACGTCCTGATGGTTGGCTCGTTGCACAATAATGCTGGTATGTGTCTCATTGTCCTTGTTACCAACATTGTCATCGCCAATGTCATTTTCGGTTTCTGCAAAAACACGTGCTTTTGCTCGAATCTTGGCTATTTCGATATCCAATAGAATCTCTTCTGTCTTTGCCTCCTGTTCCTTTTTCTTTGTCACAAGTTCTTTTTCGGCAAGCAACTCGGCGAGGCGTGCTTTGGCTCGCACCTTTTCGGACATAGCCGATTTGCCAGAAGGAAGGGAAGAAGGCCGTTGGGAAGAACGTTTTGAACCAGATCGGCTTAAAAGACTCTTCAGGTCTTCTTCAAGTCGTTTTTCGTTTATGGCTATCCATTCACCAGTATGGTTTCGGAATTGCAGAATGCTAATTTCCTTGGTCTCATATCTGGACAATTCCTGGTCTTGCTCCAATTCATCTGAGATATTATCCATGACACAATTAAAGTTTTTTTTGTACTTATCGAAAGCTTCGTTATATTCCTCTAGACATATTTTCACCAAGTGCAGGTTGTCAGGATTTGACATGAGGCCTGCGAGTTCATTGCGTTTTTTCGTCACGTTGGCAAGTGATGATCTCAATTTATTTTTCAATGTTCGAATATCAACTGTCGTACCCGAGTTTTCGACGGGAGCACTTTTCTGGACAGTCTCATCAGACTCCTCCATCTTGTCTGTAGTTGTTTATAACAGGCAGTAATTCCACTTCTTAAGGCTCACGTATAAGAGTTATAACAGAATTTCAGCGAGAGTCGTTGATGGTAGTTTAACAATTTAATTGAACGATGTTAATGCACTATTCTTCTATTGCTTAACTTGAATGATGGAGAAACACAATTTTGATACGCACATATAGTTCTTTATTAGATCCATGACGGTAACATCGATATGGTTATATTGTTAGGCGTTTATACATGTAGACTTGACGTATGCAGCGTAACTTGAAGTGATGTGATGTGATGTGGTTCAATTAAATTGTGTTCCTATAACAAACGGTCCAAATATTCCTCAGTAAATACCAACTTTCGTTACATTCGTTATATCCGTTCTGTATGAAATCTCTTTTAAAACTGATAACTTTCCTCATTTGTTTACAGGAAGACACTATCGAATACCAAAAAGTACACGTGACCGATAACTATGCATAAATTAGCTAAAACAACCCAACACCAAGTAAACAATTATTATGGCCGAGCGTAGACTCGAACCAGCAAACTACCACACAGCAAACCTTAACATTAACCATCGCGATAACAAGACAACACGAACATTATTTACAGTTAATCGTTGGGCATCAACAACACATAATGACGGAAAGGCCGCAGACTGCTCTACATTTTGGTATATGTAAAAAAGAGGTAGTATATACATTGGGAGGACGGACATTTCGGTGTAAATGTCGTCCTTTCAGAAAGAAGGAAGACGAAAACTGCCGTATGTCATTCCAGTGCCCGTTTCATTTGGCAGTATTTTTTGTGCTATGCCCTTTAATATGCCTTTTAATTCTTTACTAAATAAAGCACCAGTGCATGCCATTGGACTTTCAGTATAAAATTCAACCTACAAGATTAACTAAAGCAAAGATGTCTATCAACGCTAAAAAATACGGGATTACAATAAACCAAGTTGAATAAAAGAAACACTATTTCATACCGAATGCCAGTCCTTTACATAAAAATTCTCTCTCTCTCTCTCTCTCTCTCTCTCTCTCTCTCTCTCTCTCTACATACCCCTGACTCACCCGTCGTCCAGCTTCATTGTTGTGGAGATTCATCAGACCGTCGGCTGTGCTTCGAGATTCCCTGGCGTCAACGAACTCTTTGCTGAAGTATTCGCCGAACCTCAGGTCCTCTGAGCATCCTCCCCATTCCCACCTGCAGAGAGAAGAAGACTCTGTGACTGAATTGTATCTAAAGTCCCACAGAAACAAGTTAAGGATTTATAATTCCTTTGTCTGATATCCCATCGGTACTACCAACTTTAGGTCTTGTATCCTGAAGAGTATTTTCGCCTGCAAAAAGTAAGGTTCACGAGGGCTCATGCGCGGATAGGTGCATGTACTAATGCATCTGTATGAAGACAATATTAATTATAATGAAATAGAACACGAAAGGTGCCCTGTATTATAAGCAATCTATTTGCCCATTTTCAAGGAAATTCTGATATGGTATATTCATAATATGGTATATGGAACAGAATTTACCGGACACTGAAAGGTGGGTAATTTTCAGAGAACTTTTTCTTCTCCGATAACAGTGCTATGAAGATGTTATTTACTATATTTGGCGACCATGATCTGAAGATAAAGTTCATTTAAGCTTTTTTGTTCGAACAGCGATACATCAAATATCTAGTTTATGAATGTAGTCAAACAGAAGGAATTCTAAATTGAAACTTTGTAAGGAATGAAATCCCAACCTACGTCTTTGGTGGTTATACTTTTCGGATGAACATTTGTGACTGCCAAAGCAATGGTGTTTAGATGACTAAAAACGAAGGAATTCAGAAAAACTATTCTTGATGCTGTAGTACACAAACGGGATTTTCATTCTACGGCTTTATAAACATTTCAAGCCCTATAATGATGAAAGAACCACTGTGGGGTTGCTGTAAAGCTTTTCCTACAAAGCTTTTACTTCAAGGTTCTTTGTGGCAGATATCGATAACATCATAAGGTTTATAAGTAGTATAACCTCACTTTATGCCATTATTGTATTTTGAACTTGAAAATATACGGTTCCAATGTTTTGATTTTTGCTCTAAACAATTCTGACACTTTTTGTTAGCAAATGAGTACTTATGCAGACTGTACCTGACACTTATACCCAACAATTCGGGAGAGCACAGTGGGAAAGCTGGGTTTTGGGTCGGGGAAAACAAAACGAGTGAAATGCAAAGGCATTACGCTCACTGATAATTCTTTTTCTGATTACGGTAAGTTTATGGAATGTTTTCAAACGGCTAGTTTTTCCAGCATTATGGTGAAGGCCTCATACCTTAGGTTGGATTAGGTTTGGTGAAGCTGGTAAAAGTCATTTGCTGGTAAAATTAAGGTCAAAAAGGTTCAAAACACTAATTAAAACATATAAAAATTATATTTTTAAGACCAAAATGCGACAATGGTTCAAAGTAAAATTATACTAGTTTACACACACACACACACACACACACACACACACACATATATATATATATATATATATATATATATATAATATATAGATATTCTATATATATATATATATATATATATATATATATTTGTTGACCAAACCGGTGCTGCCCAGGATCTCTCTCTCTCTCTCTCTCTCTCTCTCTCTCTCTCTCTCTCTCTCTCTCTCGCCTCCCTAACATTACTTCTACTCTCTCACTTCCTTTTCCCCTCACTCTCTCGCTCTCTCACTCTTTCCCTTTTCTCTTAAGAGAGTTGCTTCAGTTACATTGCCCAGCATTTATGACATTTTATATGTCACCCCTTCTCACCCACATTCCCCCATTCGGGAGTATCACTATTCATCTCAGTGACCTCAAAAACTATGGATTCGGCACTATTATCTGGCGGTTGTTGTTATTTATACATGTCACCCCTTCCCACTCCACATCCTTTGATGCCAATGATGTCATACACCACAGTATTCTTCTGTGAATTTCCCTTTAAAAAAAATAAAAAAAGAAAATAACGAAGTTGTCAATTTTATTGCTGGTGATATTTGCTTGGCTATTTGTAAGATTGAAAAGATTTTGTGAGTAATAGAATCCCCAAGAAAGGTCATCGTTTTGGAGCACCGTAAAAAATAAGTTGAAACTAGTATGGTTTAAGGGAAGCGTCAGACTTAGTGTCAAGAAGAAAATCATTATCTAGATAAACGTAGGTATATTGTAAAGTGGGTGACAGTACATGCCTGTCAAAATTTTGAGAAATAAAAGCATCTAGAATATAGTTTTTGTATAGTTTGTATCCTTTTAGGGGATTTGGAAGGCTATTCTGTGCAAAACTTATGCATACTTCAGTAATGATCTACACTGGTTTCTGATCTTAGCCAATCATCTTAGTTCTTTTTAATACAAGTTAATCCTAGGCATATAAGAATTCCCTCAATAATGTAAAAATGTTAGTTTGAGTGACACGTCCATGTTCTTGCTTATTTTTCTTTACTTGTACGTTTATTTACGTCTGACGGATTTTGTTAAAAACACTTATTTTCCCCATTTCTAAAATTCTGTTAATGGCTGGGGCCCATTGAAAGGAATGTCAAGACTTGAATAGTTGGATTTTAATCTGCTCTTAATCCTGAGGTCGAAAACGTAAAGAACCAGTAAAAGTTTCCCGATGTAAATTACGGGGTATGAACTGAATAATGTCCGTAATGAGCAGGAGATAGGTAAACATATATAGTAGATGGATAAATAAAAGCCTCGCACATGTCTCTCGGTTCTTTTTTCATATGTATCTAATAAGTACAGTAAACATTTGGCAGCCTACCTTCCTCGAGTTGGTCTCTGTCGGATCCTCTCGTCGCAGCCACACTCCGTGAGTTCTCCTCGACTGCACGCTCTGGTCACACTGTAGGCAACTCCTGCAGCCGAGATGGCATACACGTAAGCTTTCTCTCTGCTCTCTGTCAAGGGGAAAAATAATTTATTCGTAATGCATAATTATTCTAAGAATTATTAATACTGAATTGCTTTGACACCAGTCTACATTTTCTGTATGAGTTCCAAGCTTAATAATGAAAAAGAAGTGTAAGAATTCCTTCTTAGCTACTACTCAAACTTCTGCCATGGAATATAATCGGGAGATAAAATATAATCAGAGGATATGGCAACGAGGTTTGCTTGCAAATAAAAGAAAAAGTGAAAGTTCTTGCATTTCATTGTCTCACTTTGTACTAGCCATGTACTATATATCTATATATATATATCTATATTATATATATAATATAATTATATTATATAATATAAATTATATATATATATATATATATAGTGTCCCTAAAGTTATGGTGAAATTTAAAGACTTGTAGCTTCGTAATTTGACATGATAGAGTTGATATGCAGCAGGATAAGAAAGCTTGATGTCTAGTTTTCCTGTTCTTTTGAAGTTTTATTTATTAATTGTTTTATCAAATATTTTTCATAATTCCTGAAACTTAAAAGTGACCTCTTTTTCGGAACTGATATTGACCCATGGCTACACTAGAAGAGAAAGTAAACTGCGTTCTTTGGTTGGCTGAGCTAAAATGTACTGTCGCTGCCCAAAGAAGGTTTACAACCCAGAACAGTAAAGAAGCACACACAGGAATTACATTGCCAGATGGATGAAAACCTTTGAGGAAACAGGTTCTGTTATAGATAAAACACGGTCTGGTAGACATGTGTTGATGAAGGAACTGTAGCTTCTGTAGAACAGTCCTTTGAAAGAAGTCTGAGAAAGATTCTAAGACGATCATCTTAGGAGATGAGGCTTTCAAAATCTACTCTGCATCAGACTGCGAAAAAAAACTTAAAATGATTCTTTCTTGTGCTTTTTTCAAAGTTTTTTTTCTACAGATGCTATAGTTTCTTCATTAACACACGGTCTACCAGACCGTCGTTTATCAATAACAGAACCTGTTTCCTTAAATATTTTCATCCACCTGGCTATGCAATTCCTGTGTGGTGCTTCTTTACTGCTCTGGGTTTAAACCTTTGGACAGCGACAGTACATTTTAGCTCAGCCAACCAAAGAACGCAGTTTACTTTCTCTTCTAGTGTAGCCATGGGTCAATATCCGTTCCGAAAAAGAGGTCACTTTTAAGTTTCAGGAACGTGAAAAATATTTGATAAAACAATTAATAAATAAAACTTCAGAAGAACAGAAAAAACTTGACACGTTAAGCTTTCTTATCATAATTACAGATTAATTCTCTCATGTTTATTTACAAAGCTATAAGTATCTTAAATTGCACCATGACTTTATGGATATTATGTACAGTATGTATGTACACACATACACACACACACACACACACACACACACACACACACATATATATATATATATATATATATATATATATATATATATATATACATATATATACATATACATACATACATACTGTACATAGTATTCATAAAGTCATGGTGCAATTTAAGATACTAGTAGGTTTGTAACTGCACACACACACACACACACACACACACACACACACACACACACACACACATATATATATATTATATATATATATATATATCAATATATATATATATATATATAATATATATAGATATATATTTTATATATATGTGTGTGTGTGTGTGTGTGTGTGTGTCCATCACAACTAACTGGGGTGGCTACAGAGGAAAAAACAGCATCTGCTGAATCATTCATGAGCCCTTGTGCAATAAAATTTCCATAGCATCACCAAATTAAAACACCTACACTTGATTTAACACTGCTTTGCCTCCACTTTCAGGATATCGAGGCGTTTTCTTTTTAATACCTTTTATGTAATCTATCAACCCTTTCTGGGTCTTCCGTTCCTCTTTCCTGAAAACGCTTCTGAACTGAATACTTTTCGCTAACTTATCGTCGTCCCTTGCACATGACTGAACTATCTCAGAATACTGTGATCCATCCTTTCACTCATGCTGGCATCTTTACCACTTCTATTTTATCAGTGCATTTTACTTCACATGTATTACACAAATAGCTCATCTCAACAGCTTCAACCTCTTATTCCATGTGCATGAAACATGCACGCTTTCTCCCCATAAGGGAATTAACACAAGTGGTTGGTGGGTCACTCCTCTCCCCTCTGAAGCCAACATTGTCTGGTCAACCTGTTCCCTGTAGACTGGTATCGCTGTGGTATATATACATTGCTACGTTTATTGATCTTTTCGTCTACCCAGTAATTAATTCATTATTTTGCTTTGTAAAACGGCAGCCATATCCCTCCAAATATCAGCTGATTTGGGCGGGAAACCAAAGCTAGCCGTCCAGAGTTAAGCATTTCCTGTTGGAATGGGGTAGAATATAGTCTTTTGTCAGCTTTAGGGACGTATCTCAAAGGGAAGGATGTAGGCAGACTGGTACTTCTTAGGCCTATATCTTAAGCTCTTTTTCCTGTGAACCCTCTGCTGGCTGTATGTTCTGTTTCCAGGATTTGCCCTGCTCGTGGGGGGTTAAGCTGACCCCCAACACCCAGGCAAGACACCTGCGATCTGCCTCAGACCGCGCCAGTTCGTGACCTCGGACGGATGTCCGACCACCCGCCTTCCATTTAGGCCTATCCATGGGGTTACTGGCGCGCCAAGATACCCAGACCTGAAACAAAGCCGGGCGCCACATTTTCTACAAAGGTCCACACTGAACATGGTATCCAGGTACGTCTTGTGAAACAGCATATTGCCAGTCCCTTACATCCTAGTGCCTAATTACTCCCCATTTTCCCAATTCAAACTTCTATATCAAAAGAACTCATCCCTTTGTTTCCTCTCACTGCCTCATGGCCGCATGCTTCCCCTTGTGTGATCGTCCCAGACCAATGAAGTCTTCAGTGCATACCTCAGTGAAACATTAGAGTTCCTTTGCCCCAGTGTTAGAGAACTAAATAATCGTAATGTGTGCAAGAAATCCTTTTTTCTTTTATCTTGTTTAATCTGGGATCCTTTTCCAGATTCCCTGAGTCACGTGTCAAGTCTCTCCGCCTGCAAGTGTTGCATTGCCGCAAGATTTCGAAACCAGCTTTTTTAGTGACTTTCATTTTGCGCCAGCTATCATTCACTTGTGAGATATTATTAGTCCATGTGGGGACCAGTTGCATTTACTTAAACCTTGGCTGTTAAGCAGCCTCTTGTAAATAAATAGCTGTAAAGTAATGAGCCGAGTTTCTGGCGACCTTTCCTCTAGAGTAAATGTTCACTATAAATCCTTTTTTACGGTAAGTTCAAGTAATTGATGGTTTTTTCCTTCAACTATTCCTGTTTACGTATCGGAGTTCTTTCAAGGCCAGGCTCATACGTAACAATATATACATATATAAATATATATATATATATATATATATATATATATATATATATATATGCATTAAGCTACAAATGTCTTTTAATATCTAATTTTCAGATATGTGTGGCAAAAGCACAACAAAGTTATCAAGGTCTAGGTAGGTTGATGCCGACATCCCGAACAACCCATAGGTACCTGAACGCGACAGGGATTTGTAGGCGAGATGCGGCGTTAACTTATTCCTCTCATGATAGCCTTGTGGTTTAAAGTGCTTCACTTTATGTGCGTCCTGAATTCTTGGTTCTATGGTCGTGCCCATGAACCAACGAATTTCTTATCAACTAAATAATTCTCCTTCGGTTAACACATATGAAAATATATTAATTCCGAGGTAGAGCGAAATTAGATATTAAAGGACCTTTGTAGCTTATAATGAATATATATGAATCACAGTGATGTGATAATATATATATATATATATATATATATATATATATATAGATATATATATATATATATATATATTATATATATATATATATATATATGTGTGTGTGTGTGTGTGTGTGTGTGTGTGTGCGCGTGTGTGTGTTTGTGTACATCCAGGAATACCACACAGAGCGCACATAACCATATACGTATAGTATAGGATTACACTTATCTACAACGATGGTCTAAAAAAAGGCAACTATCGTTTTAGAAGTAACGCTATTTAGAATGACGTACGATTCTAACGAATTTGAAATTCAAGTGTTTTTTTATCAGTGCGAAGTTCGTTATATATAACTTTTCGTTAAAAGCATAATCGAGTTCTTTGACAGTTGAACATCGGTCAAGAATATTACCACCAAATTTAATCTATGGGCAAAGAAATATTGATCCAGGTATGGGAACAAGTCCTTTCGAAGTTTATATGAACACCAAAAGACAACTGCTACCAGTCAGTTGTATTTTGTTAATGGGACATGGGAAAGTTGTTTTATCAAAACCAACTTTCTTGTCTCTGATTGTCTCTTTGTCTTCGAATTTTTTTATCCCCGACAAGATCATGTAAAAAACTCAGATTTTCAAATGCCCTTCATGGTATGTCAGTGAAGATGATGTTGGTTTACTGATTGACAATAAATTTGAAATGCAGGTTGAATACGAGCCAATGACGAACTTATTAGATTTTGTACGAGAAATCTTCTAAGACAGGAATTTTTAAGCTCTGAAAATGACTCTTAATGCAAAATGTTTTGGAATGTTCACACAATGTAAGACGGAACCTATTTAATTTTAATGATGTTTTCCACCCGGGCTAAGTATCTGGACACACAGTCCCAGGAATCTTTAGTTGAGTTGTCTTGTCAACGGGCTAGATGCAGAGCCTATGTTCCTCTCTTGAATCGGGGTTCAGATTTGGCGGTAGAAACATTGGAACGGATTTTTAAGAATATATCTGGGATTATCTGGGATTGTTCGCCACACGTGGAGACCAGTTTCCATACTTAGAAGATTCAGAAAGGGAATCAGAACCATATTTTAATCTTAATCTACTGTAGACGTAAATAGATTTTATCAATTGTTTTGAGAAGGCCAGACTTCTCCCGTGTATCCAAGATTCAATGAATAAAATTATGACAATGATATAAAGAGGATGGACCTGCTCTAATCGTTCCCTGATGAAGAATCCAAGCGGTATTTGTAATTATTCCCTTTACTTTTGCTTTCAATTTTTTGACAAATAAAGAGAAGTAAATAATCTAAAATAAAATTACTGAACTAACTTTGGAAACTTCATTGTCGTCTAATTAGAAAGTTTGTTACTGTCTACTGATTTCATCATTTATACATACATATAAAAAATTCTCGTTTAGTGAGATAAATGAACCTTTATCTACATAATTCCCAGGGAAAATCACACATTATTCAGCATCTTGCGATGTTATGTAATTATGTAAATTAATTGATAACTATTTTTCTCTTTTCGAACAGACTTTTTTGTAATATTTCGTAGGCATTGGTTTCATTAAGTTTAGAATATTTATCACTTAAGCCTGAAAAGCAGATGTCAAGAGAGAGAGAGAGAGAGAGAGAGAGAGAGAGAGAGAGAGAGAGAGAGAGAGAAGAGAACACACAAAAGAGGCAAGAAACGAAGCGATCACCGCCTTCCTTTTTCACTTAGTTTGTCTCTTATTTTTTCTTCGAAACAGGTACCCATCCATTTTCTGTAGACTAATCTGGAAATGTTTCCTGAATTGTGATGAGCGGCGTATTAAAAAGAAATAGCCCGAATCGTTTAGAGCATTTTAGGTAGTACAAAATTAGTCCTTGCTGGCATTAGCATATTTATCACTCGTTAGAAAAAACTTTACAACCACTGTGTGTGGTAAAGGGCTCACTTCAATCATGCTAATCAGAGGGTATGGTAAGGAATATTCGAGACCTAGTATAGGACCTATGCGCTGACGTCATTTACTGAAGAATGGTAGGCAGTTAGGACGACGCTTCGTCTGGCGCATTTGCAAACCAAACTATTTTATTAGAGTTAGAATCATAAATGATCGCAATTAACTTAGTGGGAACTAAGTTTTATCAAAATAATTTTGATTATAATTCTTTCAAAGACTGTATTTTCTTGCCTACCATCATCAAGCAAAATACAAAGCAAGGGTTGCCTTCAATGCATATTAGTAATTCACCATATATCTAGGCAAATAAAAGAGCGTTGTTTTTTTAACCTAATAATTCCTATCATTTGACTGAGAGGTAGATGCGGACTCCTGGGAATAAAAAGGAACGTGTTGAACGAAAATCCTTTTGAGAGAGAGAGAGAGAGAGAGAGAGAGAGAGAGAGAGAGGAGAGAGGATAGGAGAGAGAGAGAGAGAGAGACGGACATGTTCTCTGGAGTTTGATGGGTGGAGTCGGTCATTTAACAAATGGTAATTTTACCTGACTTTTGTGATGCTAATGGCAAAATGTTAAAAAGTCTTCTGTCGGAGATGAAATGGACTAAAACCTTGTAAAGTTCAAGTGTTATCTAAGGAGAGCTTATATTGCAGCGGAACAGCCCAGGCGAACCAAGAGCTTCTTTCTTTTTCTTTTATGATCGAATCGTGGTTTTGGCCTCATGTGTCGACAGCCCGCCTCACAATATCGGCCCTTTGATGTTTGGACAATCGATGGGAGGAGGACATTGCGTTCATGTGGTTTAAACACATTTTAAAATTTCCTTTTAAAGTCTCCATTTTACCTAACATGTTATATAACAATGACGTTAAATCTTAGTTAACATACCTCTCAATTCGCTACTGTGTTCCGGATGGTTACCTCAAATACAGACAACGTTCAGATTGTATTTGCAACAAACACCTACACTGAGCTGCAGCTCTTGTTATTCTTACCAGAATCACATCTCCTTTGATGTTCCAATTACAACAAAAGTTGACAGTAAATTCTTCTATAATTTGAGCAATAGTTTTATTGTACCTATACTACCTATTGTCTGAGGCACAAACATTTTGAACAAACTAAGAAAAATACTTTGTCGAAATTACGTTCACTCGAGGTACAGGGTACAAAATAACGTACTCTTTCAATGACAGCTTAGTTGTCTTAACGATGGCTTACGGAAAAAAAAAATCAAGGTGTGCGACTGTATATGCATAAATGCACGCCAAGTTGAGCGGTCATTGGAAAATGATAACTCTGAAACTGGTCCACAAGCGTTTAAAATCTTCCCCATTGTATATTACATATATCTTTCGATAAATGAAAGCGACGATATAATCTATTTCAATATTTTTCTCTTATTCAATTATATAGGTTCCATTTTTATAAAATTTAAAATTCGTGTCAAGTGCAATACAATAAAGGCTAGGTTCATAAATCACTGTCTTGGTAATATTTTTTAACCCTTCACTAATTTTTAATTATATGCTGCAATTAATAGTGCATAAATAAAAGCTTATATTTGAATGTTAAAAAATCAGTTGACGGTCAAGAACTAAAAATGTAAAATTGTAATCTAAACGTGATTATATCAAATACAACGAAGACTTCCAAATACACAATGTTGCAATTGCAAATTTCTACAAAGTATTGGAACGATGTCAGCTTCTGACACAGTGTGCCAAATATAAAGAAATTTCATGAGATCTACTGAAATTTTGATAGATCTCATGAAATCCCGAATCACTGCTGTAATCTACTGAATTTTGAGAGGATCTCCAGAAAATCTACAGAAATTATGCTTCCTGGCAGTTGAAAATCCATAAACGAATGAATAGTGACATTTCCAAGAAAACTTAGAATACAACAGCTGATACCTCTAATGATGATGATGAGGCTGATAATTAATATGATTCATTTATACTTAAGTTTTGTGTGAACAAAATTATGATAGATTCAAGAAGTTATATCCGAATAATATTGGAAGTTTTAATATATATATATATATATATATATATATATATATATATATTATATATATATATAATACATATATATATATATTATATATATACTATTATATAATATATATAGAATATATTGTATGTATATATATATATATAGATATTATATACGTGTCTGTCCGTCTACCGAATTTTTACCTACATCTACTGAATTTTTTTATTGAATTTCTCCTGAAATTTCCCTTGCACCATCTGGCATCACTGTTCTAACATGACAAGTTGGCAAATGCATTTAATGTGCAGTGATAGTTTGTAGAGTGAAGTGACAAGTCGGTACCATTGCCTGTTACCCAACCTGGAGGAAAAAATATTGAGATTCCTTTGTGGAAGTGACAAGTTATACAGGTAGCCCTGATTGTTTAAAAAAGCTAGGGAGCTCTACATACAAAGTGTTACGAAAAGCGTAATTAGGTAGCCTATGTGCCGTCCAACAATGTTTGGAAAGGTGTCAGCGGAGTGAAGTAAGGTAGGCCTACCTAACCCTATAGGTACCTAGGCTAATAGGATAGTATACCTATTTGTTTTCTCATGTGAAAGTTAGCCTACATAACGATTGCATATTGCTGTAGGGTACTTCTGTTACTACAGAAAAACGACTCGGCGATATACTAAAGGTAATCATAGTGCTGTAACGATATGCTTAAGGTGTTTTTATACTACTACTAGTACCTAGGCTATAGCCTATTAGGTGCATTTAGGTAGGTAGTATCGGGATTAGACTAGGTAGATATTAACTTCAAAGGTAGGCTGTGCACTTGTTAAATTAAAACTGTCAGCTGCGTTCTACCCGGGGAAGACTACCCATGGTGTTATTCACTTAGCTTCTCATACTACCTACCTATTAACCATGCATAGGTAGGTTAATGCATTTTTGCGTGTTGGTAGGACGTACATCACAGTATATCTAGATAGCTAGTAGCTAACTCTGTGTCGGGTATTTCTTTGGAAATTATAGTTTCCTGTCCAAGTACCTATTTGGGTTGTTTATGAAGAATTTACAGCTATTTTTGGGGGTCAACTCTAATTAATCCCCCGTGGCTAGTATATATTAAACACGATGAAATACATTGGACGCCCCAATCCTTGGCTGTTGTATTTGTGGAACCGTTCCTTGCAGTCCGTGTGGAGTTATTGCTTAGACTTACCAGACATATAATCAAGCGTATACTATATATAGCTATAGGCTAATTGCTTGTAGGAGAGTACACATAGCTAAGCAGGGTAATTAACCAGCAGGACATCCAGTTTGCCGCTAAATTACATTTATACATAAATTTCAGTACAAATACTACACTATCTATAAACCAAGGTTGTCTGATAGTTTTGGATTAGATTTTTAACAATTTTTGTTTTGTTTCTATTCCTATTGCAGTACTGTTATTCCCAGTAATTCTAGACAATAGCTAACTCAACGCAGACTGCAAGGAACGGTCCTGCGAATATGACAGCCACTAGGGATTAGGGCATCAGATGTGTTTTGGCATGTTTTGTACTGGCCCCTGTGAATTTAATACAGCTGACCCCCAAAAATAACAGTACAATCTTAATAAGCAACCCAAATACTATAGGAAACTGTAATTTCCAAAGAAACACTAGGTACCAGGTATGGAGTTAGTACCTAGGTAGATCTACCTTAGGCTATACCCTCCCCCCACCCCATTAATACCTAGGCTAATAAGAGGACATACCTGGAATATGGTATTTGGGTTGGCATAGCTTAGGCATAAGTGACAAATAGTAGCATATTTACTATGGAAGGTATAAATGTAAGAAAAAAAAAAGCAAAAGACTGTAAGTGTTAGGCTATTCAGGTCGGCGATTGTTAGGAGCCAGGCTGCTTTATCTATAGTTGTAGTCATCACTTAGGTATAGGGCTAGTACCTAAACTGAACTCAAACCTTGAACTTAACAATGAAGGGGGAACTTCAGTGGATACATGGGGCCTTTGGAAGGGGAAAACAAAAATATAGTCATTTACCCAATGCAATGGTAAACTAGGTATGTGTAAAACAAATACGTAAAGGTAGATTTAGGGTACTTATCCGCGGTGGCCTAGACTATGGCAGTTGCAGTTTTTCTATGCAGTTTTACCTACAGAACAAGGATTTTAAGTAATATTTATTTGGATGATTGTAATTAACCCCCCAGGGGCCAATACTAAACACGGCGAAATACATTGGACGCCCCAGTCTCTAGTGGATGTCGTATCTGCGGTTATGTTCCTTGCAGTCCGTGCGGACTGCCTCTGAAGAAATACCCAAATAAAACAGATAAAACAATTACTGTGTATTCTGATTAAATCAAACTTTAGATGTTTGGCCTTTTTAGGAAATGAAATCCATTTCAACCTCAGTACGTAAAACATTGAACAGCTGCACATAAAAGATTAGGCCTACACTATAGGCTAACATAACTCTTGGCACTACATCTAACCCATGGAAGGCTGTGCCCCCCCTTAGACTCCCCATGCCCTTTGATAAAATATTTGTTAGCCTAGTACTAGGCTAACACATCATAACCTAAACTAATCTCCAACTTGACTTAACCCAGAAGGCCATGTCCTAAGAACTGTATCTGCCCAAACTGGCATTCAGAATGGTGGGAAATCAAAGATATTCTGGGAAGCCTCCACGTGTCTTGGTTATTGATCATTTGTAATTGTAATGGTTTTGGTGTAGGCCTTGGTGAAAATGTGGTAAACCTGTAGAACAGGTTTGGGGAGACTGTGGTATTTCTTTGCTGTCTGTCAAATATTATCAACAGCTAGAAATGAACCTTCACTAACATGTGTGAACCCACAACACCTTAACTGAAAAATTTGTGAAACTAGGCTGTTGTTAAATGTATTGTCAAAACCATTAGTAGTTTTAGGGATTAAGTAATGAAATTTGGATATGTGCAGCCTCTGAAAATGGTTAGAAGTGAGTGAATTTGAATGTGAAAGAGACTTAAGGTTTTCTGCTGGTATGGATAAGAGTTTGACCAATTTGACAAGGGAAGAAAGTCATGTTTGGAAGTCTGTGGTTCATATAAAAGACTGCTATGTACTTAGGAAGTCAGTGATTTTATATTTAAAATTAAGAGTTTGATATTTATATAACTAACAAATCTCACTTGCATAGTGATAATGGGGGACCTCAGTGGGAAACAGCCTCAAGGTCAGTGTTAAACATGCCTATATGTAGCTCCTCAATGCAAGAGATCTTATGTAAACTCCTTAGCTCGGGAGAGCTTGTGATGCAAAGATGATCATTTTCAAGTACATTCAGCCTTATGTATAACCTCTGTGTAATAAAGCTAGTTCGATCTCACTCCTTGTCTGACTCAGTCCTCACAATTGGTGACCTTCTGGAGTAGGTGACACAGCGATTTTGGCTTTCGCCATTAAGGGACTAATTACGTCGCTCACCTTCAGAGAACCTTTAAAGGACCCATACGGCACTTAGTCTACATTCTCTGGTACTCTTCAATGCCATTAGTGGACTGGAAATGGCACATCCTCACAGAAGTGTTTTGGCGTTTGATCTTACGGTTTGACCCGGCATTCATGACCCCCGTCGACTGTAAGAGTGAGCTGATCAGACAATGGCGGACTCAGCTCAATCATGTGACTTCTGGCCTGTGCTCTCTGGAGCCTTGACACCTTGACCCACGAGACGATCCAAACTCCCGCTATGGCGGGATCACAAGCTTAAGAGGAAGCAGCAAATCTCCCCCACATAAACTTAATCTGTCTAGCTACCAAACCCACCCTCAATCACACTTTCCTTTTTACACTACAAAATACAGCTGGACAATTGACGACCCATACCTGCATACAGAACCAAAAAAACACAAACAGGTACTCACCTCTGGCTTCTGATACTCGGGGCTAGGCTGTGCTGTCCACCGGATATAGGCTATAGGCTAACCAACACACAACCACCGCCGACAACCAAACACAAACCAACCACCCGAGACCCACAACCCCACAACAACTCAATAACCCGACAAATCACTGCAGACGAACACCACCAGCCCGAAAGAACACGACAACCACACGACTTCCCCCAGCACAACAACCCCCCAAGACCAACACTGCCCCAGCCACCACTCACAGACACCGAAAATGCACCACAAACCTCTTCAACCTCACCACAACCAGACAGACACACGCACAACAACTTCACAACCAGACAGACACACGCACAACAACTTCACAACCAGACAGACACACGCACAACAACTTCACAACCCCAAAAATCTATCAAATAACACTAAAACAACTAACCACCAAAGGATAACTGCTGCCAAAACCGACACTGACTTCACCAGACGCCTCACTGCTTACGACTCTCGTAACAGACTTCCACTGACATACTACAGAGCGCCACAACAGACATGCTTCCGACCGCCATTTGACCACTCCCATTCATTCTCCCACCAATATCTCTCTCTCTCTCCTCTCTCTCCCTCCTCTCTCCTCTCTCTCTCTCTCTCTCTCTCTCTCTCTCTCTCTCTCTCTCTCTCTCTCTCACAACCTTTGGAGACATTGTCAAATATAAACTATCATTACTCCTCCATATTACCTCCCCCATTACATTTGACAACGTCTCCTTACACTCACAACATCCACACTAAATTACCTTTCGCAACACCCAAGGATGCTCAGATGCAGGCCCCCTGGAGCTTGTTTGAGGACCATCATACACTCTTTCAGTTACATCGCCATTCACTTCTTCCAAAACACTTTTTTTCAAACTCCCATTACCTCCCTCACTAACTCCTCCCAAATTCCATTCACTACTTCACCGGTGTCTTCTAACTCTGGTTCCAACATCTCCCCTATTTCGGCCACCAAACCACTCAGTTCATCCATATTTCTGTCAAACTCATGCAAAGACTTATCTATCCCATCAACTACCTCCCCACTACTCAGTTTCCTTCTCACTGAAGTCTTATTTGTCCCTGTCAACTCAAACCCACATACACTACAAGTATCATTCATTCCCTCAAAGTCATCCGTAGCACACTTGTCACCTTTGGCAATCCCAAGAATATCGGGCCACGCAACTTACACACTAACAACTTCTCCAACTTCTCGCGGCACTTTTACACTCTTTCGCAACCAACGGCACTCCCTTCCATATTTTACTGCTTAACCCCCCATCCCTATCCAAGTACAACTCTCCATGTACATTCCCCTTCCTATGCAACTCAATCATATTCCTGCTTGGATGGACCACCATCCCACACTTCTTCAGGAACCTGTACCCTAACAACATATCATACTTATCACTCATTCCCTCGATCACATAAAAGTCACCTTCATCCATCACTACCCCTTCGATTTGTACATTTTCACGCAACATTCCCACCACAGGCATACCCAAATTTCCTATTCCTCGTACCTCCCCTTTACATTTTCTAATTTCACACTCACTCCGCAACTTGTCACATCCATTCTTGAAAAGAACACTGACACTGCATCCAGTATCAATCAAAGCAACCAAACACACCCCTTTGCACCTCACTTTTACACTCATACATTCATGAGCTCTTCCTCCAAACCCTTTTTCATGCAACAATCCTTCACGTACATGCATCACTCTTACTGACTGCACACCAGAAGACCCACCCAACTGAATCCAGTTTGTACCTAGTTTCCCGAAATCCCAACCTGACTCATCCTCTTTCGCCTACACACATTCGCCACATGACCTTCCATTCCACATTCAACACATTTTGCCCGCTGTTCCTTACACATCCTAGCATAATGCCCATTCTTCCCGCAATTACCGCAAAGCTCAGTCACACGAGTACCTTGACATCCACTTGCTATATCCCCTACTTGCCCACACCTGTAACATTTAATATCCCTATCTTTCTTACACTCGCTCACTAAATGCCCTGTTTGCCCACACCCGAAGTACGCTCCCAACGCCCACCGACATTCATTCTTCCTATGCCCTAGCTTTCCACATCTGTAACACTGATGCTCTCGTTCACGACTAACCGACCCTACTCTTCCAACGCTTGCACTCCGATCTCTCTTAGGGCTAACCATACTTATGTTACTGGCTCTAACGCTCCTATCAACCATTCGCTCTGCCATTCGCCTTGGCCCTTCCAAAACTGCCCCCCTATACCTCTTAAACTCTGGTATAACATCAGCCACTTCAGTCCTAACACTAACATTTCTATTCTCTTTCATACACCTATCCAACTCATAATCCTCTACTATTTCCAAAATGTCATTCCACGACAACCTTTCATTCGTCCATTGCATTTTCTCCTTACGTTTCAGATTTACAAACTCATGCACACTCTCAAGCACAGTCGCCAACAACTTCCTCACTAACTCTTTACACTCATTTATCCCTTCATCCCCAAACTTTTTCCTGGCTAATGTTTCCAACCTGCACACATACATCGACAACGACTCACCAACATTCATTCTTACCTCATCAAAACCATGTTTTCTCCTATATCTAACTACTCCTTATCCTCTTCGCTTGTTCCACAATCCTGGCTTTCACACTCTCATAAGGCACATTCCCCACACTCATCATTACCCCATACATATTCAACAAAAATCCCGTCAAAAAGCTACCCAACTCTCTTGCCCAGACTCTCTTGTTATTACCATACTTTGCCTCACAATACCTTTCATATTCCTTAAAAAAATCCCCTATGTCCCTACTACCATATTCCTCGTATTGTGCACATCTAGGTATCTCTCTCATATATACAGCCTTTCGTACTTCCCGCTCACTCTCACTTTCGCTACTAACATTCTGATCCCTCTTAACCTCGTCCGAATACTGCGAATCAACTTCCATACTAATATCCATGATCCTGATTACGCTTTTCTTACCCTTCTTTCTACCCACCTGTTTCCACTCACCGCTATCCAAATCACACTCAACCCTTTCCCCAATGTATTCAGTCCTAGTCTCATCCTGTCCGTCATCCTTACTAGCCTTCTTTCCCTTAGTTGTCTTTTTTTCCTCACCCCCCTTCTTATTCTTGTCCTCAGGTTTATCCTTATCCTGTCTCTTTCCCTTCTTTCCTTTACCTATCACAAACAAGTCACCTTCGTCACTCGTAGTTTCATCCACTCGCTTGTCCACTGTCTTTACCACTTCTGGCCTATCACAAGACCTAGTAGGCCTACCTCCTACAACTCCCTCTCCCATGAACCCCTTCATCATCTCCTGCACTGCATTCATCATCACTAAGAATTTTTCGTCCATTTTCTCAACCATTCTCTCTTCCGCTCCTTTCACTTCTTCTTTCATTTCCACTTTTGCACTCCTTAGCATTCCTCTCATTTCCTCTAACTCGCTCTTCAGCTCCTCACACTCTACCCTTAACCTCTCATTCTCCACTTCCAATTGTCCTCTTACTTCCCTCTCCAACCTCAACTCCTCCTTCAGCCTCTCCACCTCACTCAATCCTTCTATCCCAAACTTTCTCACCACTCACACACACTGGCCTAGACCAATCGTCCTGCAGCTGCCACACCAGCAGTCCCTGTTCGGGCGCCAAAAAATAATGTGGCGGGATCACAAGCTTAGAAAAAACATGTAAACTCCCCACAGTTACGTTAATCGTACCAGCTAAAAATTTCCCACACTCACACTTTCCCCTTTACGTTACCCTTAACCTGCAGGACAATTGGTTCAATGAAATACCAAACACACAAAACACAAACAACTACTCACCTCTGGCTTCTGATACTCGGGGCTAGGCTGTGCTGTCCGCCGAATATAGGCTATAGGCTAGCCGACACAACCGCTGCCGACAACCAAACACAAACCAACCACCTGAGACCCACAACCCCACAACAACTTAATAACCCAACAAATCACTGCAGACGAACACCACCAGCCCGAAAGAACACGACAACCACACAACTTCCCCCAGCACAACAACCCGCCAAGACCAACACTGCTCCAACCACCACTCACAGACACCTAAAATGCACCACAAACCTCTTCAACCTCACCACAACCTGGTGGAACGAGCTTCCGCCCTCTTCACCACTACACGTACTTGTTTTAAGGAGTTTGACTTGTAGACCTTATGAACCTCTCCGGAGTCGTCAGACAGGGATCTGACCCTCAAGACTGTCTTTCTGCTGGTCCTGGCATCGGCGAAGAGAGTAGGGGTACTTCATGGTCTTTCCTTCAACCTTAAAAACTTCAGGGGATGGGAATCGGTTACGCTTGATTTTGTCCTGGATTTCGTAGCGAAGACTCGGAACCCTTCGTTCCCTGATGTCAGGTTCGAGTCCTTCATGATATCCTCCCTAGAGGACTTTACAGGTAACGATGTGGAAGAGATGCTAGTACTTTGTCCTGTTAGAGTGCTACGGCACTATCTGAAGAGAACTCGACACCTCAGGCCTGAGTGTCGACGCCTCTTAGTTAGCACCGGGGTGACCAAGAAAAAAAAGTGTCCAAGAACACAGTTTCTTTCTGGCTTCGTGAGGTCATCAGGGAAGTGTATGACTCTGAAAGGAGTATTGACACTAGTACCTTTCGTCCGAGAGCCCACGAAGTTAGAGATATTGGTCCTACCCTTGCATTCCGCAAGAACTTGTCAGTTGCACAGGTGCTGAAGGCAGGGGTGTGGTCCAACCAGACCACCTTCACCTCCTTTAACAGGACAAGGTGGCAAATCGTCCTTGTGATATCACGTGAATGGAGAATGAATGAGGGTGTGAGTGGCTTCTCTTCCTTCTCTTTCCTTCCTCTCTTCCTGCGGGAGAGGGTAGCGGTTGTCACAGGCTGGACAGGACAACAGTGCAGGTAAGCTATGTGACTGAGCTCCATTCTACCACTTTAGTTTGGGATAGAAGCATTTATTTCTCCCTTCCCTAATAGCATTAAGAGACAAACCCAATGCTTTATATTTGGCCTCTTATCTATGACTTGGAGTTCTTGCTTGCTATTCATAAGAGGTACGCACGCCTCCCTCTTATGAATTGGTTCAGAGGTCTGGCCATTAATCTCACAGTGTCTCACTCCAATCAGTTGGACAGAGGCTAGGTTCCTCCCCACTCCTTGCTCTTACGACCAGGGAGAGAACTTAGGTTGGATGAACACCAGTCTGTTCACAAGACTCAGATTCCTCCCACCAATAAGTGAGTCTTCCTTATGTAAAGGGCTGATGGTTTGTATAATGTGTCAGAACAAATCACAGTTTTTGATAGTAAATTGTATTTTTCCTAACTATACAAACCTGAGGTCCTTTACATATAGGCCCACCTCATGCCACCCCTCACTCTGTTCCTGGGCCTAAAGCAAAGTGGAATGTTTACATCCAGTCGGGCAGGACTCCCGACCATCGAACAAGCAGTTACTACCTAACTACTGTACCATGTTATTGAATCTTACAACCGAGTTCCAGCTGGTGCTGAAAGAAATTTCTTTGTAAAGGACCTCAGGTTTGCATAGTTAGGAAAAATACAATTTACTACTTTCAAAAATTGTGATTTTAGCTTGTCAGAATTCTCCTTGCCGCCATTGCGATTAGGCGATTGTTGGTATTCTATGAAGTTTGACTGTTTTACACATGTTTACAGGTATACTATCCGACTTACAACCTACTCGACATACGACCACTCGAACTTACAACCACTCGTACTTACAACCTTACTTCAGACAGTTGACCATTGAGTTACTTGGCACTGCGCCATCTCATGAGAACTCTCATCACTCAGGCAGCATCAGTTTGAGTTACCCTGCCCTATCTGCAGCATCATTTGGTATTAACTGTACTGTAGACTGAATTGGAAACCAATTTACGTAAGAATAGACTTCTGACATGCATGCACGAACCTAACCCCATTGTAACTCAATGCCTGATTGTACGTAATATATACTATTACATAAATGATTGAAATGTATTAGTAGAAGTACATTATGGTAAAAAGATTGAAATAATGATTGTACATTACATTACAGTACTAAGTAGGCACTTATATAGCAAAGGTTTGATAGTATACCCTACCCAGTATGTTGGCCACTTTCTAAGGTTCAACTTACATCCATTCCGACTTACAACCAGTGGGTCGGAACCAAACTTGGTTGTAGGTAGGATAGTACCTGTACAGTATTGTAATTTAATTTCCTGACCTAGGATATCTTACACCTGAAGCAAAACCAATAACATCAGGCTATGTAGGAATGATTTTGGTGTAACCAGGATGTTGAAATTGGAAGTTGATCAACATTTGGTTTGTATTTGCAAGGGTACAGAGCATGATCTTGGAACTACTAGATGTGAAGAATGTAGGGAATTGTTCTGAGGAATTTATGCCTGAATATGTCAGATATAGGAAAGACGGGAAACTAATAAATTGCGAAGGTAATTAGTTTGGCCAGGACTTAAACCTGTCAGTTCTATCCTACTTAGTGTCCCTTCATCTGCACCTACTCAGACTAGGCATTTTTGGTAGCTCTAGTATTAACTTCCTTTGTAGCTCCGCTTTCTGCTCCCCATTCGGTTCAGGAAAAGCGTAACGAGAAGTTAGAACATAATATTAAACCTATTTTTAGTTCTAATACAAGTTGAATTGAGTTCGTGATGGGAGCATTCCGAATCTCTCCATAGTGTGCGCTCTTTTTCGCGTTCCCTGTCAGAAGTAAGGTGTAGGTGCTCTCGTCTGTACATAGCCCAAGCCTAGGACTACCCTGCGACAGTTGGTAATGTCCGCTGCCAGGGATCCGGATCGGTTCTTGGGACGATGGGGCTCTGTGCCCTTCAATACCTACTTCACCCTTTTCATGGTTCGAATCTCGTTTAAAGTGACCGTACGCCTAAGGAAAGTGTTGGCATTAAGACCGTTTCGGTAAGTGTTAATCCTTGCTCCGTAGGCGCATTCTGCCCTCATCAACACCAACATGCATAGGATTAATAATAATATATAATACGTATAGGTATACAATTTTATTGAGATGATAATGTATCTGTAGCGAGTTTTACACATTTAGATATGTCGATTCCCCTATTAGAGAGCATTTCTGTTGATTGTTTATCTCTCTCATGTTTTGGTTATTCTAAATTCTTATCTGCTAGCATATTCCTCTTTCTTCGTAATGCGTGTATTCGTTCTTTGCCTGCTTTCTTTTCGGCTATCAGCAAATTTCTTATTACTGCCTTGATTAATGTTTCTCTTTCAAGTCTATGCTATCTATAGTATCTACGGTTTTCTCCAAGCTAGATATTATTCTAGCTTCAGAGCTTTCTAATGACGTTTCATATAGGAATGCTTACAAGTATGTATGTTCGCTTTCGGACGAGGCAGAAGAGTCATATCTCCTCTTCCACCGCCTCCCAATCTTTCTCATGTTCTTGCTCATCATTTTCTTTCCCTCAAGTTGACTCAGGCAGATGTTGTTGAGTGGGGACGTACGTAGTTGAGTCGCTTAAACTGTCTTTCTTTCATGGAGTCGTGGTGGATGCGCTACAGCACTCTGCTGCTGTCACCTCCTATCGACAAGTGTCGCTTTCTATCGCCAAGGGATGGGAAGAAAGAGCAATCCTTTAAGCTCTTGTTTACCTCCTGTCGGCAGCTGTTTCCTCCTGTCGCCCGCTGATGGAAGAAGAGTTTGAAATGGATTTGGAGGTAGGAATTTGTTCAGGCTGGTATGGTTTGTTGCAACATTGGGCTTTGCAGTAGCCTCATTTTGTTTAGGAAAGAGGCCACAAAGAGAATACAGGCAGTCCCCAGGTTATGACGGTGTCGGCTTACGACGTTCCGAGGTTACGACGCTTGTCAATAGACGTTATTTCCAGGGTTACGACGCATGTTCCAGACTTGTGGTACACATGCAGTACGTATTCCACTTACCAATACATACTCAGTCATGCAAGTTCCTTCAAGATGTTTTTACAAGAAGGTATCGCTGTTCTGTGCACTTTGGGTTAGTGTACAGTGCCTCTATAAGTTTTGTCAAGGGCTTTGTTGCCCATTGGTGGATGGTGTCGACTTTATGAGCAAAACACTCTTCTACAGAATCAGTGGTTCAAGTTGGCCAACTCTGTCAACAGTATTCCAAAGGCCAAGGCCCTGTTGCTTTTCCTGGCCCAATTTCTATGCATTATATTTGCAATATATTGTTATTTCTCTGTATCCCCCATTCTTATCTATTGATGTGGAGATCATACTCAATTATGCGTGCTTGTTGGTCAAAGATGAATAGGCACATGCTTCTTGAAGAATTTTATGCCTGAAGGAAACTTTGTATATGGTAAGGGCTTTTCCTTATTAGGAAACATCGCCTCACTGGGGATTTTTTCAGATAATCATGCTCAATTAATGTACAGTTTCAGTGTAAGAATTATGACTTACAAATAATGTTCATTAAATTTGAAAGTACTCCAGAACCATCTTTGGCTCCAGGACTGTAGGAGGGAGGCTCTGTAACCAAGAGTTGCCCATTTTGTTCTTAAACCTAAGTCCAGGTTTTGGTCTTTTCCCTTTGTCATGCAACCCAAACCGAGTTTAACTAGTGTCATTACACTTTCATGCCACATAGAATGGTCAACACTACACCTAGTAAAACATTTTAGATGTCAGGGCAGTGGAAAGACATCAGGAGGCTTGGCAGGTTTATTCCTGGTCAGAAACGAAGACTTTGTGGGAAGTTTGCTGCTTTGAGTGAAATGAAACCACATATCGATTTGAGTATTCATTCTGTGGAAGGACAGTGTTTTGGCAATTGGGGATTCTGGAAGAACAAACTGCCTACAAGGGCCTTTACATCCGTAATTTCATACAATCAACTTACCTGTCAGATATATACATAGCTAAGACTCCGTCGTCCCCGACAGAAATTCAAATTTCGTGCCACTCGCTACAGGTAGGTCAGGTGATCTACCGGCCTGCCCTGGGCGGCAAGACTAGGAACCATTCCCGTTTTCTATCATATATTTTCTGTCGCCGGTGGTATCAACATCGTTGCTGCCACCTCCTGACTGGAATTCGCTTTTCTAGACAATTGAACATCTTTTTGTGGACTTTTGGTGACGTACCTGGATCGTTGTTTTGGCATTCGCTACTGTGGACTGGATTTGGACTTGCTTTTGATTTTTCTTCAAGAATGTCTGATTCAAGTGGTTGTGTGAGAGTGTGTGTGAATGTAGGCTGCAAGGTGAGGATACCGAAGGCTTCGGTTGATCCTCACACTGTATGTCGCAAATGTAGAGGTTTTGACTGTTCTATTTCTAACACCTGTCATGAATGTGAGAGGTTGAATGTTGAGGAATGGAAGACTCTAACTTCTTACTTGAAGAAGTTAGCAAGGGATAGAGTCAGAAGGGCGGCATCTAAGGGTGCGGGTAGTAGTACAAGGCCTATTGAGCCTTTTAATGATTCTAACTCTTCTCTTAACTATGCATTTGATTCTAATTCTGTATCAGGGCCCTCACTGGCTTTACATTCAGATTCGGCCTCGGAAATTGCTGAACTGAAAGCTACTCTTCACAGGATGAAATCCAAAATGGCTGCCATGAAAGGTAAGGATTGTGAAAGTGACTATTTTAGTGAAGTGAGTGTCCCCAGTGTTGTGGAGGGGGCGTCTGACCGTCTCTGCGACGCTCCCAGGCCTAGACCTCTTCCAAGCTCCCAAGCCCAGAGGAGAAGGAAAGTCAAAAGCCGTACGGAGGTTGTGGAGAATTCCCCCCGGTCAGGCGTCCCTTCAGCAGGCTCTGTAATTAGACAGACTGCTCAGGACCGCTATAGGAAAAGCGTCCTCAGAGAGTGCTTCTCTTCGTCCGCCTCTCCCTCTCCTAAACGCGGGTGGAATGGATCGTACCTTTCCTTTCCAGGCCCCTGAAAAGGCACTGGAAAGATCCTATTTTGGATTCAAACCCCGAACGCTTTTCGGGAGAAGCGCCTCCCTCGATCAAGAAGGCTAAGAGGGTTTTGACGTCCCCTGGCTTGGACAAAACTCCTTCGAGGTCTCCCTCTCCCGTTCAAGAAGACGCCGGAGAAGCTTCCAAGAAGATCATTTTGGCTGTGCAAGAACAGTTATCCGCCTTGGTAGGAGTCCTTTCGAAGGATCCCCCTCGTAGAAAAGACGTGAGGCTTCCTGTCAAGAAGTCTCGTCTTCCTTCTCCCGCCAGGAGTGAGGCTCCTGTGGGACGTGAGGCGTTTGAGATCTCTTCTGATAGAGACTCTTTTGACGATTTTGAAGCGCCAGACAAGCGCGAGGTTTCCTCCAGACGAGAAGCGTCTTATAGGATTCAAGCGCCAGATAAGCGTGAAACACTTTACAGGCGTGAGGATGTAACCAGACGTGATACGTCTGCCAAGCCAGCAGCGTCAGCCGAGCGCGAGGACGCAGCCAGGCGCGAGGATTCAGCCAGGCGCGAGGCGCCAGACAAGCGTCATCCATACAAGGATATAGCACCAGAAAGGCGCGAGGCGCCAGCCAGGCGCGAGGTGTCAGCCAGGCGTGAGATTTTAGAGAGGCGCGAGGCATCAGTCAGGCGCGAGGCGCCAGCCAAGTGCGAGGAGTCAGCCAGGCACGAGGCGCCAGCCAGGCGCGAGGCGCCAGCCAGGCGCGAGGCGCCAGCCAAGCGCGAGGAGCTAACCAGGCGCGAGACGTCTGAATTGTTGCAGAGGAGCTCTGTACATGCTCTTAGCCCCTCTCCTATTAGGAGTTTGTCTCCCGTAGAGAGAGTTATTGGGCAGGAAGACCCAGAACGAGAATTGATTTCTCCTTCTGATCCTATATTGGAAGAGGACTCAGAAGACGAGACTCACGGCAGAGAAGGGCTGTCTAACTATAGAGTTTTGACAGCTCTCCTTCTTCGGGAATATGGAGATGCCTTGATCCCTGCCGCTCCTCCTTCTCCTCGTTCACTTTTTTCATGCTCCAAGACGCCGAAGTCGTCGGCTTTTCTGAAGATGAGGCCGACGATTTCTATGAAGAGAGCTCTTCAGTCGCTGGATAGCTGGATGCTAACCAAAAAGGAGCTAGTCAGAACGGTGTTTTGCATGCCTCCCGCTAGACTTACGGGCAAGAGAGGTATTTGGTACCAGACTGGGGAGAATATGGGGCTCACTCTCCCAGCTTCGGCTGAAGCTGACTTTTCCAGTCTGGTAGACGCATCCAGGAGACATAGCCTTCATACGGCTAAGATAACTTGGGGTCTTTCGGAGTTGGATCATCTCCTCAAGGGACTTTTTCACATTTTGGAAGTCTTCAACTTCCTAGATTGGTCCCTTGGGGTGATGTCCAAGAAGGCCCATGCCTCGGAAGGACTCGATCCTGACGTACTCCTTGCAATATTGTCGTGCATTGACAAGGCGGTACAGGACGGCTCAGGGGAAGTCTCTTCCTTATTTGGAGCAGGTCTCTTGAAGAAGAGATCTGTTTTTAGCGCTTTTATGACAAAAGCTGTGTCTCATTCGCAAAGGGCAGCCTTGTTATTCGCTCCCAGGTCTGACTTTCTGTTCCCTTCGCAGTTGGTGAGGGACATTTCCCGTTCTCTGACGGAGAAAGCGACACAGGATCTTCTCCTTCAATCATCCAGGAAGAAGAGACCAGTGATGGTGGGAGACAAGAAAGGTGTTTCTACGCCTCTTCGGCCCTTTCGAGGAGGTCCTCCCTCTAGAGCTCCGCTAAAAGGAAATAAGCGACTGAGAAGAGAGGTAGAGCCTCTTTCCGTCCCTTTAAAAGGGGAAAGTGAAGTGACGCTCCTCCAAACACCAGTAGGTGCCAGGCTCCGGGGATTTGCGGAAGCCTGGACTCTCATAGATACAGACGCTTGGTCAATGTCTGTTCTACAGAAAGGATACCTCATTCCTTTCCTGGACAATCCTCCCCTGACGTCAACTCCGCGGGAATTGTCCGCCAATTACAAGGACCCTGTGTTGAAAGATACTCTTCAACAAATGGTGGATCAAATGTGGGACAAGAGAGCAATAGAGCTAGTGCTGGATCAAAGCTCCCAGGGTTTTACAATCGTCTTTCTTGGTTGCGAAAGCCTCGGGGGGCTGGAGACCAGTTCTAGATGTCAGCGCTCTGAACAAGTTTGTTCAGAAACAGAAGTTCTCCATGGAGACTTCTGCTTCAGTCCTTGCGGCTCTTCGCCAAGGGGATTGGATGGTGTCTCTGGATCTCCAGGATGCCTATTTTCACGTCCCGATCCATCCTTCGTCGAAGAAGTACCTCCGTTTCATGACGGGGGGAAGGATCTTCCAATTCAGAGCCTTGTGTTTCGGCCTGTCTACGGCTCCTCAGGTCTTCACGAGCCTTATGAAAAATGTGGCGAGATGGCTTCACCTGAAAGGAATCAGTATATCTCTATACCTAGACGACTGGCTCATCAGAGCAAAGTCAGAGAAACAGTGTTTGGAGGACCTTGCTGTGACACTAAACCTGATAAAGACCTTAGGATTGCTTGTGAACCTCGAGAAGTCCCAACTGATCCCCAGCCAGAACTTGGTCTATCTGGGGATTCGGATGGATTCTCGGGGTTTTCGAGTATTTCCTTCTCAAGAGAGACTAACGAGAGGCTTAGAGAAAGTCTCTCTCTTCTTAGGGAAGGAACGTACTTCGGCGAGGGAATGGTTGAGCCTATTAGTGACTCTTTCCTCGCTCGAACAGTTCTTTCCTCTAGGAAGACTTCATCTCCGTCCGCTTCAGTTCTTCCTCAGAAGATCGTGGAACATGAAGACAGGGCTTCTCTCGGACAGTTTTCCCATTCCAGTTTGGATGAAGCGCCACTTAGAATGGTGGTTACTCCCACTGAAGGAAAACAAGGGTACTTCCCTAGAAACGCAGAACCCAAACCTTGTATTGTTTTCCGACGCGTCGGAAAAAGGTTGGGGAGCAACCTTGGGAAAGAGAGAGGTGTCAGGCACTTGGAATGCTCTTCAAGTGTCCTGGCACATAAACTGCAAAGAGCTGTTTGCCGTACACCTGGCCCTAAAGAGCTTCGAACCTTTAGTGAGGAACAAGATAGTCCAAGTGAATGCGGACAATACAACCGCCCTTGCGTACATTCGAAAGCAAGGAGGTACACACTTGTATGCCCTATACGAGCTCGCAAGAGACCTGCTGTTGTGGACATCTCAAAGGAACATCTCTCTTTTGACGAGGTTTGTTCAAGGAGTAAGGAACGTGAGAGCAGACAGGCTGAGCAGGAGGAACCAGGTCCTTCATACCGAATGGACCCTCCACTCAGAAGTTTGTCGGAATCTCTGGTCTCTTTGGGGGACTCCTCATGTCAACCTCTTTGCCACGTTCCTCTCAAAAAGACTGGAAGTCTTTTGTTCAGTAGTAGAAGACCCCAGAGCTCTAACAGTAGACGCCTTCCTGCTAGATTGGTCTCATGTAGACGTTTACGCATTTCCCCCATTCAAGATTCTGGGGCAAGTGCTCAGGAAGTTTGTGACATCAAAGGGGACGAAAATTACCCTGATAGCCCCCTTTTGGCCAGCTCAAGAGTGGTTCACGGAGGTGCTGGAGTGGATGGTAGACTTCCCCAGATCCCTCCCACAAAGGAAGGATCTTCTCAGACAACCACACTTCGAGAGGTTTCATCAAAACCTCCCCGCTCTCACTCTGACTGCCTTTCGACTATCGAAAGACTTGTCAGAGCGAGAGGCTTTTCTAGCAAAGCAGCAAGCTCGATCGCTAGAGCCCGGAGAACTTCCACTATCCGAGTTTACCAATCGAAGTGGGAAGTTTTTAGAAGGTGGTGCAAGTCGAAGAAGTTGTCCTCCTCCAGTACCTCTGTAACAGAAATCGCTGATTTTCTGTTATTTTTGAGAGAGGAATCTCGTCTCTCCGTAGCCACGATAAAGGGCTATAGGAGTATGCTTTCGGCCGTCTTTAGGAATAGAGGCCTAGATTTGGGGAATGATAGAGATCTACATGATCTGATTAGATCTTTTGAGACCAGGAAGTCTAAGATTACTTCTCCCCCTAACTGGAATCTCGACGTGGTACTTAAGTTCTTGTCCTCAGCGAGATTTGAACCCCTGCATTTGGCCTCGTTTCGTGACCTAACGAGAAAATGTTTGTTTCTTTTGTCACTGGCGACGGCTAAAAGAGTTAGTGAGCTGCACGCCCTTAGTGATAAAGTGGGTTTCAATCTAGATTCAGCCATCTGTTCTTTCAAAGAATTATTCTTGGCGAAGAATGAAAATCCTTCGAATCCCTGGCCGAGAAACTTCGAAGTAAAAGGCTTATCGGGTCTCGTCGGCAGGGAATCGGAGAGGTCTCTTTGCCCAGTAAGGGCTTTAAAGTTTTACATGCAGAAAAAGAAACAGTTGGGAGGTTCTAGACAAGGTCTCTGGTGCTCGGTGAAGGATCCATCAAGACCTATGTCTAAGAATGCTTTAGCCTTTTTTGTCAGGAACGTCATTACGGATGCTCATAAGGCTTGCATGGATGATTCTTTCAAACTCCTGAGAGTAAGAGCTCATGAAGTGAGAGCAGTGGCTACGTCTCTCTCTTTTCAGAGAAACATGTCACTAAAGAATATCTTGGAAGCGACATATTGGAGATGTAATTCAGTGTTTGCTTCTCACCATTTGAAGGACGTTCGTGTGACCTATGAAAAATGTTTTTCTTTAGGTCCTTTCGTGTCTGCGGGCACAATCCTGGGTACAGGAGCTAAACCATCCCTAATTAATACATAATCTAATAGATATGTTCTAGACTTTCTGCTGAACAAGTGCAGGTGCCGCACAGGCGGCCAGTCACTTTCGTTCAGTAAGGAACTCTTGTGATATCTTTTATTAGATGAGTATCATAAAATTTTTATTTTGAAAATTATTGTGTGCGTGTGCAATTTGGTTTGAGTTATGGTTGTTGTGAAGAGTTTGGGGATAACTCGGAGCAATTTTTAATACTAACATGGTGGTTAGGATCAGGTGGTCGGGATTGGTTGTGTGCTCCTTAATAAGGTGTGTTGTCATATAAGTGGATCAGCACCCATTGACAAAGTCCTTTCAGGCTCTGCCGAGTAATTGGATAAGACCCCTTCGGCAGACCCACAAGAATTCTTGGCCATAGATCACATATCTCGCTAAAGTTTCTTGAGGTGATGCAGACTACGGGGCAAACATCCACGAAGTCTACCACCTATCAGGTAGGAACCAAGGTTTTATTTATACCTACAACATATGTTGTTTAACTGTCTATTCCAGAAGTAGCTGTCTCTTACCCTCCACCGAAGGGTGCCAATCAGCTATGTATATATCTGACAGGTAAGTTGATTGTATGAAAATGATATTGTTATGATACAATAAAGTTTCATACATACTTACCTGGCAGATATATACATAGCTAAGACTCCGTCGTCCCCGACAGAAATTCAAATTTCGCGCCACTCGCTACAGGTAGGTCAGGTGATCTACCGGCCTGCCCTGGGCGGCAGGACTAGGAACCATTCCCGTTTTCTATCATATATTTTCTCTTCCCCCTGTCTCCTTGCGGGGAGGCTGGGTGGGCCCTAAGCGTATATATCTGCCAGGTAAGTATGTATGAAACTTTATTGTATCATAACAATATCATGTTTGGCAGTTGCTTCGGCGTTTAGATTTACAAGCATGTAGATGAACAGGAACACCCGAATGATTACTACTTCTTTGATGGCCCTCAGGCTTGAGCAGTGGATGTTTTCTTAAATTTGGCCTAATTCAGACTTGTAGGCCTGCCTCTCATATCTACTCTAAATACTATTGAGCAATTACAAGTTCAAGAATTGCTTAGTGTCTCCTGTAGAGCCCTTGTAGCCTCAGTGCAAATGATTTTCAGAATTTCCAATGCTCTCGGTAGGTGTCTCATTCTTCCATTAAGAGGAAATCAACTCGACTTTACAATTCTATACACTTCCATTAACTTAGGCATCTCCTTAACTGCTTGGAGATGTTAGAATGTCCCCTCCCAATAACAGGGGTCAAAAGCAGTGGTCTGTGTATTGTTGAGGGTGCCATTCTAGAGGATTTTCAGCACCTGGAACCTTGTAGACGTCAATGTTTTCTGTTTAGAGATAACAAGACTTTTCACTGTCTACTTCAGAAGTTATAGTTCCATACATACTTTCCTCGGTATCGCATCAAGTACTTTAAGATCTTGCTGAAGATCAGCGCTGTAAGGTGTTGAGATTAAAGCCCCTTCACCTCTATATCAGTCTCTGTCCGGAGTTTAGATGTAGGTCTAAACTTTATCTGAATTCACAGTGAAACCTTTCATTTAGCACTATCAGCAGTTAATAAGTAAATTTACTGCCAGCATCCTTCTTTAAGCTCTTCTAAAGGGTATGCTATTTTAGCTTTCTGCTTTAGAGCTGAGGGTGATGTTCAAGCTACGTTTTACAGTGACCTGTAAGAATTCCAATGTACCCCTTAGTAGGGAAGAAGAGGAAACTTCTCTGTCCTGTTGGGGCAATTAAAATTTAATCAGATAGGTAAACCTAGAACATCTCTATCATCCTTTTAGAAACCGTGAACATCTTTGTCAAAGATTAATCCTGGAAGGGGATAAGTTAACATTTTGTTTTGTGGTTTTAGGAAATGTAGATGTTATTGTCAAAGGTTAAGCCTGGAAGAGGCAAAATTAACTTTTTGTTTTTTGATTGTAGAAAACCTAGAATGTATTTGTGAAGGTTAAGCTTGGAAGAGGCAAAGCTAACCTTTTGTGCTGTGATTTTTAGAAACTTACAAAGTTTTTGTCAGGGAACACAAGGTCTTCTGTGACATTTAGAATAGGCTAGTGCATGAGAACTAGCTCCATATCTTCTAACTTCATTGAAGGTAAACATTCATAATGTGAGCAGCAGTTGTAACTTCATTCAGTGTCGAGTCAATTTGTCGCTCCAGAGTGGGATTGATGTGACACTGTAAAATTACAATTCGGTTTTTATCCGCTCACTACCTTAAGTATACTGAATTGTGTTTGAAAACAGTAAAGCCCTTAATATACTACTCATACCATTTGTGTTTCATTCTGGCTGAATCGAAGTGGTTTTCTCCGCAAGGCTGCTCTTTGGTGCATATGTAAGAGAGCCTTGCTCCCTGAATGGAATCCAACTTCTGGTGGTAGTAAAATCCAGCAAGGATTCCAGTTCAGGTGAGAATGTTTTGGGTTTCATGCAAGAAACCTTTAGCTTGAATGGGTGAGCGGATTTTTGTCTAGCTGCACTACCCGTCATCCTCTTCTTAATGTGGGAATCAGCTAACTTTAACTTTAGGTAAGATTCATCTCAAATTATATAAATGTTTATAGTAAAATTTATTATTTGGATATTTACCCACTGTTAGAGTAGACCCCCCAGTCTCCCCACAACTTAGTGGGCTGTCAAGGAGAATTCTGACAAGAGCTAAAAAATTGGAAACACACCTGGTGGAGAACAGGTAAACTAGGCAGTCATCCGGGCAGCCATTAGATTTTTTGTTTGAATACCAACGTGCCTAATCGGCTCTGGAGGTATAGCTAACTTTAACAGTAGGTAAGTATCCAAATGATAAATTTATTATGAAAATTTATGTTTTCAATACTTGAATTTTTTTTCATAAAAAATGCAATAACAATGCAGTTTACATAGTTTTTAATACACCCAAAGCATTAAAAGTAAGGTTTTCTTAGGATTTTTTAATATATTCTGGGTTACAACAATTTTTGGCTTACGACACGTCTCAAGAACGGAACCCCCTTCGTAAACCGGAACTGCCTGTATACGGCCCCTAGAAAAATCTGTGAATGGGTGAGTCCACGAATCGTGAGTCTGAATAGCTGGTGGCGACTGTACTGTCTTCTCCCTGAGATATAGTTGTCTTAGCGTTGTTTCTCCTCTGTCAAGGGTTAACTGCTAATTCGAGTCTCTCTGCCCAGCCTTCAGAGACTTTAGTCTCTTGATATCACTGGATTCTCACTTATGGTTCAGTTTCATGCTCCGCATTTACTGTTGCGAGAATCATCAGACAGATACATCTCGTTATGCATACATACTCATTATCATATTTCTGTTTACCCCATGGTACAACAGAAGTATGCAAGTCTTCTGCTTCGTCGCAATTGACCTATAGGCCACTGCGATGATTCAGAATGATTTTCAGACATATACATTAGTTTTTTCTTCTATATACATTTTTCTAATAGTGTTCAATTACTATAGTTGTTCACCCCAAATTGGAGTGAATGTTTGGAAGACTTCGCCTGCCCTGATAGCTCTGCTTCCAGGGTTAAAAAAAAAAAAAAAATTTTCCTCCCAGAACCAACCTTTGCAGTGCAAGAAGCAGTTTGTCAGGCAGTGCACCCTTGTGTTTTACATGGCTGAAGACTTCCAGCCTTCATTGCAAGCAGAGGCTTTTTTGCTGAACAGCAATGCCTTAGCTGAAATTCTCTTCCAGTCCTCTGTAAATTTCAGGATTTAGAATTATCCTCACTGGTTAGTGTCATTGAGTCAGGACTTTTTCTCTGTCAGAATTGCGAAAGTTAACTTCTTTCCAGTTGAGATTCATTCTGCCACTGATGAGAAAATTTTCCCTGTCTTGCCACCACAGGGACCTCAGGTCTCTAGACGCCATTTGACTCTCGTTTTAGGACACGAGTCCTTGCGAGAATCATTAGACATAGTTTTGTTTTTCAAGACAACATCCCGTCTCTCCCTGGCAAGATCGCAAGGCTCTTCTCTGTAGATAATTACATCACCTGTGTGTTCTCCCTGAGAGCGCACAGTACCAGTGTCTTGGTCCTTTTATCGCATTCCGAAGAATATGTTAGACTGGAAGATGTAGCCCCTTTAGGACCACATTATGTTTCTCTTCCTTTGGGTCTTTACCCATAGGTCCTTGAAACGCTTTTTCCTTGGACCTGTGGTGGATGCTCAAGAATTTGTGTTTGCTTATCTGGCTTCTTCAAGAGGACAAGTTGTATCTTGCCTGTGGTGTGTGGTTCTCGTCCTTCCCCCTGCTGTCTTCTCGTCCTTCCCCTGCTGTCCTCTCGTCCTTTCCCCTCCTTGTCCTACTTCAGGGGTGGAAGGATACACGGGTAATAAGGCAGGAACGTCTCGTATGTTTATCTTAATGCCTCTGACTCATAATATTCTTCCCAGCCATTTTAGTATGGGTTACGATTCCTCACTCATTTCGAAAAGGCCCTGAAGTCTGATTCTTGATCTTTCAATTCTTATACTCCAGTCAATGTGTCAAGAGGTGGGAGGAATAGCGCAGGTGTGCTGAACTCCAATCAGTTCTAGAGACTCAGTCAGATTCCTTCCACCAATCAGTGAGTCTTCCTATAGTAAAGGACTGAGGGTTTGTGTATTGTGTAGGAACAAATCACAATTTTGAAAGTAAATTGTATTTTTCCTATCTATACAAACCTGTGGACCTTTACACTAACTGCCTATTTCATGCCACCCCTCAATCTGAAACCTGGACTGAACGGCAAATTTGATTGGGAATGTTTACATCTGGGCGGGTGTGTCTCCCTGCCTACTGGATGGTAGTTACTGCTTATCCACTTTGTTCAAGAACTTTAACAGCCATGTTCCAGCTTTGCTGTAAGTAATTCCCATAGTAAAGGACCTCAGGTTTGTATAGTTAGGAAAAATACAATTTACTTTAAAAAATTGTGATTTTTGACAGGTTTTTATGTTGTGTCATGCTGCATTGTTATCTGACCAGTAAACTTATAGAGGAAATATCATCTCTCACTACTGGGTTACATTCAGGATATCCTGATAAAAATCGGCTTCAACATTAACAACTCATCTCTTTACCATTTCAGGTACATATCAGCAGTGTAATTATCTACACTGTATACAACCGCCATCTGCTTGAAGGTCAGGTATGTAATGAAGAAAATATTGTTTCTGCTTAATTTATGGCATTCTAGGCTATTTTAGCAGATTCCAGGTGAGACAGATTAAGATTTGGCACCCAAAGGTAGGTTAAGTGCATCCTTTTGTTTCATCTTTATTACAATGCTGTTGGTCAGGTTAGCAGGGTCAAAGGGACAGAGCCTAATGTTAGGTAAAACTTGGAACTCTAGGATAGGTTAGATTAGGATGCATTTCTGTGTTGGACTATACAGTATTTTATATTCCCTCACCAAAAAGTCCTGCTATCTGTCAAAGTGTAATCTTTATCATAGTTAGATTTAAGGGTATATATAACAAGTTGTCCAACCTAGTAGAATGGTTGGGTGACCTGGGTGACTGTTTAGTTCACCTGTTCTCCAGGTGTGTGCTTTTAATTTTTAAGCTCTTGTCAGAATTCTCGGCATCAATAACCTAGATGTTGTGATGCCAGTTTTAAAAGACAGTCAATCCTTGCATTAGTGGTGGAAGGTTGTGGTATTCCAATGTTGTTCCCACACAATATACAAACCCTCAGTCATTTGCAATAGGAATTGCTTATGTTGAAGCTGGAACATAGGCTGTTATCCCTCTTACGCCGATTGGACGTATTATACGTCGAGATAAATTGTCTGTCGGGTGCTGATTGGACATATCGTACGTCGACATAGAAATTTTCTTTTAAAATTCGCAGAAAAATACTTATAGGCCTACCAGCCAAAAACTTTTGAACCACGCGCCTTTGGGGATGCTGGGAGTTCACGGATCAAGCTGTTGTTTTGTTTAGAAGCGTGGCCCAAGTGCGCATACGCGAAATGCCTCCTTCTCGCATCAGCCAGCATCAGCAACGCATCGTCCGAGAGCGATCTTTTGCCGCAATCGTGTTTTGCCGAACTTGTGTGAGAGTTTGAATATTTGTGTTGCTACAGGACGTTCATAGAGATGTCTCAACGACGTATGGAATGCGAAAGGTGCGTTTTACCTGTCGGAAGGGATCATGTGAGACGTATTTTGGACTTGGATGTTGGCGAGGGACCCAGCACCCAAGATGACCTTGCGCCTCAACGCCGTTCTGTGTGGCCACATGTGGATGAAAGTGCTTTAGGATCACAACGTTTGTCTCGTTTGCCTTAGTAACCCCTAGGAAGCATCAGGGTGTCCTTAGGGGCATTCGTAGGCATTTGGGAGGCCTCCAACCAAGGGACATTGATGTGTATTTATCGGAGCTCGATCGGGAGTATGTCGCAAGTCCTCATTTTGATGGCGGTTGGTCATCTAGTGATGAGGACATCAGTCCTGATGTCAGTGATGATGAATATTTGCCGCCAATGTCCGTTCGAGGCTCACATCCCGAAAGTGAGCTCAAATTTAGGAGGGGGAGGATGAGGATATAGGGTCTAGTTTTGTCTCCGATGACGTACAGAACGCGAGGGCCTAAGTGAGGGAGATGGGCCAGTTGGGGGGTTTTGTGTGCGAAATCGTGCCGCGCACGGGCACGTAGAAGGTCGGAGCGTTGCGCCAGCCAAGGTGAAGGTCGGTTGTCTGAGAGCGACGAGGGGTGGACAGAGGACCCCACCCCACCTAACATGCACCCATTCACGGCAACACCTGTGCTCACTGTACCTGTTCCGCTCACTGCTCTGGGCTTCATTCAGCTGTTCCTTACGCGGGAATTGCTGGAGTACCTGGTAGCAGAGACGGCGGACTATGCTCGGTACTGCCATGATGAACTCCGCACGACATTGTCGTATCGAGAATGCGACATTGTCGTATCGCATTCGTGGCTGCAACCTCACCGATATGGCGCATTTTGTGGGGCTCCACATTTATTTTGGATTGATGCCTGCTACAGACATCAGGCAATATTGGAGGCGGAATTTTTTTTTAAGTACGCCCAATGTGCCCGGCGTTATGCCCCGTGATACTTTCCTGGCGTTGGACAGATATTTCAACGCCTTCAACCGAAGGGCCATACCCTGGAACAACTCCGATCGCCTCATCTTAGTCCACCCAGTGTTGGAATACATTTGTGATCGGTGCAAAACTCGTGGTTCCTGGAAAGAACCTTTCTTTGGATGAGGGGATGATGCCTTACAAAGGACGTCTAAGCATTAAAGTGTATAACCCCAAGAAGCCGAGGAAATATGGAGTGAAATTTTTTTTTATTACCGAGTCTAACACTGGGTACGTCGTGGATTTCTTAGTGTATTCCAGGGTCTTCTCCACGATGTGTGACACTGTTTTTAGGCTTGTGGATTGTTTCCGTAACCAGGGATACCACCTGTTTATGGATAATTATTATAACTCGGTATCCCTGGCCCAGGAACTGTATGAAGCAGGTATTCACGTCAGTGGTACCCTTCGGTTGGTGCGTGGGGCCCCGAATGTCCTCAAGAGGTTCGCTAGCCATCCGCAACATCTGGCAAGAGGAGAGACAGAGTGGCGGCGGAAGGGAGCTGTCTTTGTCATCTGTCGGAAGGGGGTCCGACTCGTCCCCATGATTACAAGGAGTCATGAACCCATCCAAGAGGAGGTCTTACAGCGGAAGAAGACACATTGACGGGGCCGAGTTGTGTATGAGGAGTTTCATGCCGAGCAGCCTACCGACATTGGGCACTACAATAGGCACATGGGAGGAGTTGATCTCTTTGATCAACTCATCCAGTACTATCCCTTCGCCAGGAGAACCAGGAGGTGGACCCAGAAGCTCCTCAAATACATCCTTCAGTTGGCCCTCCAAAATGCCTACATACTGTACTGTGGGTACTACAGTCACGGTCTCTAGAGGATGACCCACTTACAGTTCTTCGAGACAGCCGGGAATGCCCTCATCCACTTTAATCCTGATGAGTGGCCTTCCATGACTGCTCCCCTGCCCCAAGCTGTAGATCTGCCCCTAGAGGAAAGGGCAGATCTTAGGAGGGGCAACTTCAGTTGTCCTGCTGCTGCCGCTGCGCCCCGCCCCTGCGCCCCTGCTCCCTGTGCCGCCGCCCCTGCTGCCGCCGCCCCTGCTGCCGCCGCCCCTGCTGCCCCCGCCCCGCCCCTGCTGCCGCCGCCACCTGCTGCCGCCGCGCCCCTGCTGCCGACGCCTGCTGCCGCCAGCCCCGCTGCCGACGGCCGTCCGCATCGATGTATATGTAATATGTATATAGTATGTATATATAGATCTATATTGTATATATATATAATGTATATATATATATGTATATATATATATATATGTATATATACTATATATATTGTTATATATATATATATGTATATATATATATATGTATATATATATATATATGTATATATATATATATGTATATATATATATATATGTATATATATATATATATATATATATATATATATAATATATATTAATATATATATATATATATATATATAATATATATATATATATCATATATATATATATATATATATATATATATATATGATATATGTATATATATATTATATATATGTTATGTATATATATATATATATATATATATATATATATATAATATATATATATATATATATATATATATAATACAGGCGGCCCGCGGTTAACGGCGCAATCACTCAACGGCGAATCGGTTTTACGGCGGTCGTCAAAAATATTCATTAAATAAATAAGGCATTTTAAAGGTATCTTTACGGCACAAATTTCAGTTAACAGCGCCGCTAGCGCTGTTGTCTAACGAGTCCATACATTTGTAGAAATGCCGTTCTGACCATAAAAGGTTATGCAATTATATTAAGCAACAAATTTTATGGAGAGTTATTACGTAGGTATTAGGGTAAAATATATGCCTCTGACGCTGTTCTATGCCGAAAATATATAGTTACATAAGTGCAAATTTAGCTATGGATGTGTCGATTCATAAATGTTCATGCTTTTGTTTAAAATGTGTATGAAAATATATTACGTAAAAGGCATTTTTATTTCTGTACAGAAATATGATACAAAGGCAGCTTTTGAAACTGCTCTTCACGTTATCAAATACGATATTTCTTCATGTTCTTTCTTGTAAGCCGCCGCCTGCCGCTCTTCCGAGAATATCGATTTAAAAAAAGTGCAAATTAGCGATCGATGTGTCGATTTTATAAATGTTTATGCTTTAATGTTTAAAATGCGTGTGAAAATGTATTACGAATAGGGTAAAATTTATTTCTGTGCAGAAATATAATAAACAGGCAGCTTTTGAAACTCCCCTTCAAGTTATCAACTACGTTGTATTTTTTCAAGTTCGTTCTTGTATGCCCCCGACTGCCGCTCTTCCGAAAATATCGGTTGTTACATAAGTGCAAATTTAGCTATGGAATGTGTCGATTTCATAAATGTTCATGCTTTTGTTTAAAATGTGTATGAAAATGTATTACGTGAAAGGCATTTTTATTTCTGTACAGAAATATGATACAAAGGCAGCTTTTGAAACTGCCCTTCACGTTATCAAATACGATATTCTTTCATGTTCTTTCTTTTGTAAGCCGCCGCCTGCCGCTCTTCCGAAAATATCGATTTAAAAAAAGTGCAAATTAGCGATCGATGTGTCGATTTTATAAATGTTATGCTTTAATGTTTAAAATGCGTGTGAAAATGTATTACGAATAGGGTAATTTTATTTCTGTGCAGAAATATAATAAACAGGCAGCTTTTGAAACTCCCCTTCAAGTTATCAACTACGTTGTATTTTTTCAAGTTCGTTCTTGTATGCCCACCCCCGACTGCCGCTCTTCCGAAAATATCGAGTTACATAAGTGCAAATTAGCTATGGATGTGTCGATTCATAAATGTTCATGCTTTGTTTAAATGTGTATGAAATGTATTACGTGAAAGGGCATTTTTATTTCTGTACAGAAATATGATACAAAGGCAGCTTTTGAAACTGCCCTTCACGTTATCAAATACGATATTCTTTCCATGTTCTTTCTTGTCAAGCCGCCGCCTGCCGCTCTTCCGAAAATATCGATTTAAAAAAAGTGCAAATTAGCGATCGATGTCGATTTTATAAATGGTTATGCTTTTATGTTTAAAATGTGTATGAAAATGTATTACGAATAGGGTATTTTTATTTTCTGTGCCGAAATATGATAAACAGGCAGCTTTTGAAACTCCCCTTCAAGTTATCAACTACGTTGTTTTTTTTCAAGTTCGTCTTGTATGCCGCCGTCTGCCGCTCTTCCGAAAATATCGAGATACAAAGAGTGCAAAAATTTAGTGATCGATGTGTCGATTTTTCAAATGTTTATGCTTTTATGTTTAAAATGTGTATGAAAATATATTACGTAAAGGTATTTTCATTTTTGTACAGAAATAAGATACAAATTAAGGCAGCCTTTGTAACTACGCTCCACGTTGTCAGGGGATGTTTTTTTTCATGTTCGTTCTTGTCCGCCAGTTCCGAAAAATGCATTGTGTTATTTTATTAATTATGCATCTTTTCCATAAATCCTTTAAAAAGTTATACATTATTTCACTGTATCCAAGAATATTGTATGGTATTCTCATATTATGTATTTTTAACATACTACGGCAAAACTTAAGCCCGTATTCCGCGGAGCGGCCAATGTTGTGGTTTGAAATCAGCTGATGAATACGAGTTTGTTTCACCACCATAACGCAATTCTGAGCGAATGCTCTTGCTTCTAGTTAGCATAAACCGAATATCTATATACTTGACTTATATGAGACAAAGTTATTTCCTTATACAGCGTGTTTTTAGGTGGAAATATTTATTGAATATGTCTCGTTGTGAATGTGAACTACTATTTTTTTCGTTAACAGATTACGTTGGCATAAAAAATTGCGTAAAAAATTACGTGATTCCGTTCGCAATAATCCTTTATATCATCGTAATACGAACTTTACGTTATTTATCTTATATCGGCGTGAAACCAACAGTAAAATGTGTTCTTTCAAGCACAGTAGTTTTGATTAAAATTATTTTATCCCAATTTTATCTACAGTTGTGTTTGATGGCAGACGTTTACTGCAGTTTTATCTTTGTTGCCGATGTACGATAATAGTCATTAGCAGCTTGAACAGTTTTCTCAGCTTCAGTTATAACTAGGTTTAAATTTAACGGCATATTTCCCGGTTGATCTTTAATCTATATTGATCTCTGATCTATAGCGAATAAAGTTATTACATTAAGATATCTCAGTTCTATTCTGTACATAAACGCCATTTATAACAAATACGGCAATGTGCACTATAGTACGATGATCGAAATACAAGCCAAACAGATGTTATCCAGTTCGGTGTACTTAGAGAGGAAAAAAAAAGTCGTTTCTCGTTCGGTTGTTCATGGCTGTACACGTTCACGAAACGTATAACGTTAAAACCACACTTTCATCATTCTCTTTTTGCTGTTATTGAACTTATGTAACTAGAAGATAGATAAAGTTAGGCCATTGTAATTTGATCTCTCATAAAATCGACTATCGTAAGACTAATGATCATAACCTGAACACTACAGCTACCTGTACACTGTATAAACTTTATTATATCTCTACAAACTCTAGACACCCACATGTACTGTACAGTAAATTCTATAGTACCATACTGAGTAAATATAATTTTACTTATTGCGCCGTTGTGGGATTACGGCGCCTTTGACTGGTCTAGAGCTTCGAAAGAAGGTGTGCGGCGGCCGTAGGCTTTAAAATCGCTCAACGTCGAAAATCGCTTGGCGTCGGTGGCCAGGAACGGAACCCATGCCGCTAACCGAGGGCCGCCTGTATATATATATATATATATATTTTTTTTATCTATATTGATATTTTTGGGTAAGCAAAAACTCTTACAGTCTAGTAATATTCAGTCATTTTTCTTCATTTTGAAACAAATTTTTGAAAAAAACTTTTTCCTTCCCTTCGCTTGCTGATTCTCTGCCACAAATCTCCGAAATGCGTACATCGCATTCTCCTAATATTTGCTCCCTTTCATATTAGGCGTTTCATAGAGTTCTATATATGAAAATGTGCGCAATTTTATGTAAAATGCAACTAAAAATATTTGAAGGTTGTAGCGTTTCTCATTTTTGAAATAATTGTATATAAATCACAATAAATAGAAAAAAAACCACGTTCGCTCAACTTTGACCCAACCGAAATGGTCGAAAACGCAATTGTAAGCAAAAACTCTTACAGTCTAGTAATATTCAGTCATTTATCTTCATGTTGAAACAAATTCGAAGTCTCTAGCACAATAATTAGATTTATGGTGAATTTTTGAAAAATACTTTTTCCTTCCCTCCGTGCGCCGATTCTCCACCGCAAATCTCCAAAATGCGTACGTCGCATTCTCCTAATATTTACTCCCTTTCATATTAGGCGTTTCATAGAGTTCTATTTATGAAAATGTATGCAATTACATGTAGAATACAAAAAAAAGATAATAATTGAAGGTTGTAGCTTTTCTCATTTTCGAAATATTTGCATATAAAAAAATTATCGAAATATTTGCATATAAAAAAATTATATAAAATTTCGACATTCGGTCAACTTTAACTCGTCCGAAATGGTCGAAAACTGCAATTGTAAGCTAAAACTCTTACAGTATAGTAATATTCAATAATTTTTCTTCATTTTGAAACAAATTGGACGTCTCTAGAACAATATTTCGATTTATGGTGAATTTTTGGAAAAAACATTTTTTTATGCCCGCTCATTACGAATTCACGCATCATTTTGTGATAATATTTTCTCTGTGTTGCTTTGATCGTTTTACAATGTGTTATATACCAAAATGATCGCAATTTCGTGTAAAAAAAAAATTAACTCGTTAGCTTTAATCGTTTTGCTCACAGAGCGATTTGAATACAATTATATATGAAATTTTGTTTTTGCGCTATCATATATCGCATTATTTATATATGATAATGATATTTTTTTCATTTCTGATGGTTGCTTATAAACTTCAGGCAATGACAAAAAACGGAGCCAAAAATGAACTCTTAATCTTGAAAACTAAGCGCGCTGTGATTTTTTGAAAAAAATATTTTTTCCGCCTCCGCGCTGCGCTCACTCCGAGACCCCCCGGCATACGGGAGGCAATTTTTATTATACCCCTTCGGCGTAAGAGGGTTAAAACTCTTGAATGAGGTGATTAGGGAGTAACTACTGTCCAGTAGGCTGGGAGACCACCTGCCTGAATGTAAACATTCCACTTTTGCTCTCAGTCTTCATGTGATGCAGATGTGTTTTCGTGAGCTCTTGCTTGACTGTCGTTAAACTCGCTTATAGATGTTCCTCTCCCACTTACGCTGTCACAAGTTTGCCGGGAGGAAACTTCTGGTATTCACCCTGAGATTTTGTTTCTTAAGGCGTTTTCTCCTTCGGGAGAGATATCCTCTTTGCCCTATTCAGTCGCTTGTCGGACGAGGAGGAGAGGCTGGTGTTGGCAATTTGGTGACTTATTCTCATAGTTCTCCTGTTGCTCTGGAGTGCAGTGCCCTTCAGAATGAGATGAGTCTCTTTTTATTAATTATTTCTTTTTTCTTCATGTTGACAGTGAGCAGTTGTAGAGGACAATAATAGATGGTTGGATAATTCACTGTGTTGTCCTAACCTTCTGGAATGTACCTGTGACACTCTAGTTTGCTGTGGTACTGCCTCTTGGGTGTGTAGTTTCCCTGCTGTGCCTCCTGTTTGAGTGCTACCATTACCTTGACGACCAGTCACTGGGCAGCTTCTACTGTGCTTCTGGCTTCAGCTGCCCTGTGGCTCCTGTCCCTGCTATTGTTGTTTCCTAATCACTATCCTGTAGGAGAATCTCTGTGGAAGAAATGTCATCCTCTACTGCCCTTCCCTTCTTTTCTGAGGCTCAAGGAGATCATTGGAAACTTAATAGGCCCCCTTTGGTCAGAGAAGAGGAAGGCTGCTTCTCCCTTCCTAAGAACTCCTACTGCAGGATTTCTAAGGGGGCTGCCTGGGGGTTATCTCATTGGCTCTTCCCGTGTGGGCTCAAGAACCGATTTGCATGCCCCTGGGTTTTGTGTTTCGGGAGCTGTGAGAACGCAAGCTTCAGTTTGCATTCCCGTTACCAGTCTAGGGGTTCCGCCTCTAGAAGGGGCTGTAAAGAGAGAGACCTTACCATTCCAGTTTAGGCACAGGGCAAGAGAAAGGGTGAAGCAATCAATGTTTTTCGTCTCTTTCTGCCAGCAGTACCACTAGCACTTGCTGATTGCTCACCAGTGCTCGGCAGGTTCCCATTTGTCGTCTTGATTTTAAGGATTTGAACCATCTAGAGAAGCCGCGAGAGGAGGTTCCCTTTGAAAGTTTTATGGAGATTCTAAGGGAGTGCCTCTTTGTGAGGAGGCAGTAGTTCTTTCGTTCCAATTTACATTCACGTATGGAGTCTCATGTTTTTGAGAGCCTTGAGCGTGTGAGCTATCGAAGTCGCGCTCTAGATCTAGTTCTTAGAATTCTGCATCGTGGACTGGTTCTATGCCTGTTCCTCCTCAATTTCTTCGGAAGTCAAGAGAGGATTGCTCTCGAACGTTTTTATGAAATTTGGAAGTCTCGCCGAGCGCTGAATTCCTTAAAATTTGAATGCTTGCTGAGCACTCGGCTTCTTTGGAGAGCACTATGAATGTGAGAGGGAGATCAGTTCCTTATGATTGTTCTTAAAGTATTTGGGAGTCTCGCTGAGTGCTTGAGTTCCTTAGAATTTCTTGCGTTTGCCGAGTGCTTGGATTCTTTGGAATTGTGAGCACTCGGAAGGCAAGAGAAGACCACTCCTGATGATTGTTCTTGCAAGATTCAGAACAGGGTTGGCAATGATTAAATCAAACTGATTTAATCAATTGGTTAAATAATTGATTTTTTCATTAAAAAAATCATGATTTTAAAATTTTTCAAATTTTTTAATTAGAAAGCAAAGAATTAAAAAAAATGGCTTGGAGGTTAACAAAAACTTACACAACTGTGCTGCATCTATTTATTTTGATTAAAACAAAAAATTGCAACTACATACTTTAGGCCAGAACTGGAAACTGAAAAAAAATCAGTAGTAATAGAAAAAATCAAAGTTTAAAATCTATCAGCTGCTTGCTTCAAACTAAGATAAAATGACCTTGTGGATACTTTTTTAAAAATAAAATTTTAACTTTAAACATGAAATTTTAGAACTATCCAGAAACCAATGCTTTCTGCCTTTTTTGTCACTAACCTGTTTCTGTGTTTAGACTGAACAAGGCCAAAAGAAGAAAAATTCTCTACTCCAGCACTTGTTATGAAAAAGAAAAAAAATCATTTTAAGTACAATGTTCAGAACTGGAAACTGAAAAAAAAATGAAATTTTAGAACTAACCAGATGTACTAAGATTTCTGTTGAGAGCCGAATTGTGATTTTTGTGAATGAAAACCAGCTTTGTTGCCTTTTCTGTCCCGAACCTGTTTATAAGTTTAGACTGAACAAGGCCAACAGAAGAAAAAATTCTCTCTACTCCAGCACTTGAAGAGTTGTTGTAAATATTTTTCTTATTACATCAGAAAAATCTCGAATAATTTTATCTAAAGAAAGCCACCATGCAAGTGGTCCAGCATTAATTGACTAGTCAGAAAACATGTATGGTAGGAGAGGGGAAAGTTCTGTTTTATAAGTCATTATCAGTGGCAGTGCTGAAGGGTACTTTTCATGACCCCAATTCATCCCCATGTTCTCTTCATCCACAGTGAAATTGTTACCCTTATAAGCAGGATGTTAAATATTTGCTAGATAGTGAACAGGCGTGAAGGCTAGTTTCATACATTTCATAAAATGATCTTGTATGACAGCACTATCACCTGACCGAACTGACTCCTATGCAAGCTTGTTGTTTAAGTTTTTCCAGACCTCAGTCACTTCACCAGTGTCACATCTATCCCTTTGAACTTCATCAGGTGTTACTGCAATATGCCTCAAAATCTTTAGCATGTCTTCCGAACACCGTTTTATATTAGTATCCATTACTTTCCTTTTAATATTTGAGTCCAATTGGTGTCTCTTTTCACATCACATACAGATACTAATATTGGGTAGTTGTTCAAGTAAGCCTCTAAATAATCAGTTAGTGTATTCTATCAAACATCTTGAGGTATGATGAGGGCTGAGCCCCCAGCTGCTTTGTAGGCTGCTGAGGCTGTATGGTTGTCCGAAAATACTGGACAATACTCACTACTTGTTCTTTTACATTAGCAATTTCTAAATCTTTTGCCAACAGATTTAATGTGTGTGCTGAACAACCATAACATATCAAATCACATTCATCATCTTTCAGTAGCTCAGTTCTCATTTTTGCAACATTTGCTGCATTATCTGTTACAAAGCTACCTACTTTGCATTTATACTTCTGCTCAGTTGTTTCTATTGCATTTTTAGCAACGGTTTTAAGGTAATCTGATGTATTTTGATGCCCTGATGTGTCGATTGTGTCCACAAGATACACTGTGCTTGTGTTTGCAGATGAGTGAACAGTAACAGAGGCACATATTACATGTTCATTGGAAATATTTGTCCATCCATCAAGGACTCGCTTTTTCACACTCTTTAGCATATATGTATTTTATCATCAACAGTGGGCCACCAATATCTGTCCTGCTGGGCAGTTTGTATCCTGGCCTCAATACATTTACCATGTCTATGAAGGATGAATGTTCAACAGTTTTAAAAGAAGAATTCGTTGCATACACCATTTTTGCAATTTTTTTTTTATTTTTTCCTTCTCTTTGGTAGTCCTCACTCCATAGTTTAAAATGCTTACATTTTTGCTAGAGCCTGATACAACTTTCAGTTTGCATGCAGATGTATTAGGCCTACTCAATTTTTCAGTTTGCATACAGATGTAGTAGGCCTACTCAATCTGCTTTATTGAGAATGAAGTACCAGTAGGTGGAATGTGTGTATCACCACTGTAACTTCTATTATAGAGGGTGATGTTGATGCAGTTTGCAGGGCTGCTTGTGGGTCTGCAAAGAAGAGTACCATGAACTGATACAGTGTAACTGAGTACATTGTACAATATTATGATACTTTTTATATATATGTATAGAGAAAGCTACAGAAGTCTTATAAAGATAATACAGTGGAACCTTGACATAAGAAAGTCCCAACTTACGAAAAATTCAAGTTACGAAAGCAAATACGAAGATTTTTTTGCCTCTGCATACGAAAATAATTCAGGTTACGAAAGATTGTTGCTGTAAAGTCCCAAATTCGCCTGGACCACCGAGAACTATTTTAAAACTCGCGTGCTGCCAACCAAGTAGACTTGCCACCATCCTCCCGCTCTCCCATTGGTTCCTGATGCTAGTCACCGCCGTAAGATCCTGCTCTCCTATTGGTCAGCATCTCTCTCATCATGTAGCTACGTAAAGGCGTTCTTCAGTCACTCGGTAGTAGCATCGTTATCGTAAGCATGCGGAATTCGTTCGTTCATATATGATTTCATTTGTTAACATAAATTCGTGTTAGTGATTTCGCTTTGGACTTTATCGTGTTGTATGAGAACTTAATTAGTAACTTAATTACGTACTTATAGTCATGGGTCCCAAGAAAGTTGCTGAAGTTCACGGAAAGAAGAGGATGCTTTCTATGGAGACAAAAATGGAGATTATCAAGAAGTATGAGGCTGGCATGTGGTTGAGTGTGATTGCTAAGGAATACGGCCGAAATCTGTTGACGATAGGCACCATTCTCAAGCAGAAGGAAGCCATCAAAGCAGCTACACCTTCCAAGGGCGTGACTATTTTTTCCAACAAGAGGAGCCATGTGCATGATGAGATGGAGAGGCTGCTTCTTCTATGGATTGAGGACAAAGAAATCGCTGGCGATACGATAACCATGATGGCTATTTGCCAGAAGGCCAGCGTTATTTTCGCTCTTCTGATTGCCCAGGCTGAAGACGACGGAGGAGAAGGGACATCGACGGCAACCCCAGAATTCAAGGCTTCTCGGGGGTGGTTTGATTAATTCCATAAATGGACTGGCATCCATTCGGTGGTGAAGAAATTGAAATTTTGTAAATAACGTAAAGTATAAAAAAGCACAAAAAATGTAAAAATCAGAAAAAGAAAAAAAAAAAATTTAATTTTAAGTTTTTTGTAAAGTTAAGTTTAATGTTTTCTGCCATTTGTTAAATGTGTTTTTTAAAGTTTAGTGTTAATGTTTCCTGTCATTTTTTAATGTGTTTCGTAAAGTTAAGTGTTCATGTTTTCTGCCATTTGTCCTCCTCCTCTGTCGCCACTTTTGGAGATCGCCTCACTCGAAAGGTAAGGTTCCACATTTTACTATATACGTATGTACGTACAGTATTTCTTGTACCATGTACAGGCGGTCCCCGGGTTACGACGGTTCCGGCTTACGACGTTCCGAGGTTACGACGCTTTTTCTTAAATATTCAATGGAAAAATCCGTCCTGGGTTACGACGCTTGTTCCGAGGTTACGACGCTGACGCTTCCGACGCTCCGAGTTAACGACGCTTTTAAAAAACGCATCCTATGATAAAAATCCTTTATAGTTTAGCACAGTATATTAATAAAAATAAGTTTCTGGTTAGATTACAACAAAAATCTTGAGATTATGATGATTTTCGACACTTTTTATGTTGTATTTTTCTATGTTTTTTAGTGACGCCTCATATGCGGAACTAGTTTCCGAGCGAATGAATACATACTAGTTTACATATAACAGTCCAAAAGCGCAAATAATGAAAAAATCATTGCTTGTTTCCAGTAATAATAACAAAACGAAGTTTCTGGTTAGATTACAACGCAAATTCCAAGTATCCAAAGAGAGACATTATCCAGTAATTTGATCAGAGAGAGAGAGAGAGAGAGAGAGAGAGAGAGAGAGAGAGAGGCGTCTTCCGACGCTCCGAGTTAAGGACAGAGAAGTGTTCGTTTCGTTAAACGGCCTCTGACTCATGCCAGTAAATGTTTTGTTGATACTAATAATATAAGCCTATTTAAAGATACGTTTACTTTAATTAGTCTATATGATACGTAAATAGTAATCAACTGTTCTTGTAGCCCTCAATATTTGGCAAAATCGAAGTATCCAAAGAGAGACATTATCCAGTACGTAATTTGATCAGAGAGAGAGAGAGAGAGAGAGAGAGAGAGAGAGAGAGAGAGAGAGAGAGAGAGAGAGAGAGAGAGAGAGAGAGACGCTTTGGCAACAATGGTCTCGGGGGGTTTTTATAGCTTCCTTCTGCTTGATGATCGTGGATAGTTGTAAGAATGGATTTCGACCATACTCGTTTGCCAAATCGACGATACGAACGCCACGTTCATGCTTTGCTATAATTTCATGTTTTGCTTCCATTGAAATCATTTTCTTGGGTTTTTTCTTATCACCTGCTTTGTCTTTAGCTTTGAGACCCATGGTTAATAATAAAATAGACAAAATAACACGAAAAATAGGCGCAAATACAACGAACTAAACAACGACGTGTTAACATGCAGCACCAACAAACAAACAGACTGAACGCCATTTATCGGTCGCCTATACAACTAACACTCATCGCAAAATCGTATCTCAAATATTTCGTTGTATATCAAAGCTTGTATTTTCGCAAATTTTCTGTTATATCTCAAAACATTCGTATATTAGGGCAATCGTATGTCAAGTTTCCAATGTAATTTGATCAGAGAGAGAGAGACCTTACCTTACAGACCTTACATCTTGTTCGGGTTGCCCCAGGTCCCTCAGTGTGAGGCAACCTTCTGTTCCTACCAGAGAGTTGCTAGTACCATTTCTTCCGGTATATTTTGCATCTCCAATCTTGGATGGTCTGGGATTGCAGTTTAGATATTTTGTGTCGAGCTTATTCTTAAACACATCTACGCTCACTCCTGATATATTCCTCAGATGAGCTGGCAACGCATTGAATAGACGCTGCATTATCGATGCTGGTGCGTAGTGGATTAATGTCCTGTGTGCTTTCCTTATTTTTCTGGTATATTTTTGGGCACTATTAATCTACTCTGCTTGCTCTTTCTGATATTTTTAGTTCCATGATATTTTTGCTGCTATTCCTTCTTATCTGTTTTCCATTGGCCTGAATTATCATGTAGCGTTCTCTTCTCCTTTCCAGACTATATAATTTTAAGAATTGTAGTCTTTCCCAGTAGTCTAGGTCCTTAACTTCTTCTTATTACTGCTGTAAAGGAACCTTTGTACACTCTCTATTTGTGCAATATCCTTTTGATAGTGTGGGTACCATATCATATTGCAATATTCAAGTGGACTACGAACATATGTTTTATAAAGCATAATCATGTGTTCAGCTTTTCTTGTTTTGAAGTGCCGTAACAACATTCCCATTTTTGCTTTACATTTTGCCAACAGAGTTGCTATTTGATCATTGCATAACATGTTCCTATTCATCATCACACCAAGGTCTTTAACTGCTTCCTTATTTGTGATGGTCTCATTATTAGGTCCCTTATATGCATATAGCTTTCTTTCTCTGTCTCCATAATTTATTATTGATTCAAATTTATCAGAGTTAAATACCATCCTATTTACCTCTGCCCAATCATATACTTTGTTAAGGTCTCTTTGTAGAGCGTCCTATCTTCATCACAAGTAATTTCTCTACTTATTCTTGTGTCATCTGCGAAACTACTCACTACCGAATCCTTAACGATTATTGTCTATGTCTTCAATCATAATAACAAACAGTATTGCAGCTAACACCGTACCTTGCGGCACACCGGATATTACTTGGCTTCATCCGATTTCTCGTCGTTTGCAATAACTATCTGTTTTCTGTTGTGTAAAAATTCTTTTAACCATCTTCCTACTTTATCCACGATATTGTGTTTTCTAATTTTCTTCGCTAATATATTATGGTCTACTTTATCAAAAGCTTTTGCAAAGTCTAAATAAACCACATCTGTTTCATTTCCGCTTTTCATATTTTTGAATATGTTTTCACGGTGGACTAACAGTTGGGTTTGTGTACTTTTTCCGGGTACGAAACCATGTTGTCCTTTATTAAACAAATTATTTTTTATTAAATGTTTCATAATATTTTTCTTCATTACCCTTTCATACACTTTCATTATATGTGATGTTAGACTCACAGGCCTATAATTACTTGCCTCTTAGTCTTGATCCACTTTTGAAAGTAGGGGTAATATACGCTAATTTGTGCTCATCATATCTTGCTGTATCTACACTTTGTCTTAATAATATTGCAAGTGGCTTTGCGATAGAATGAACTACTTTCTTTAACAAAATAGCAGGAATTTCCATCAGGCCCTGCAGCAGCTCCATTTTAATTTCATTAATAGCCTGCACAATATCAGCTTCATTAATATCTATGTCAGCTAAATATTCACTATTTTCATCCCTTACTTCTATATCATTATCTTCATTATCTATTCTAGGGGTGAATTCTCTCTTATATCGTTCTGCCAGTATGTTGCAAATTTCCTTTTTTATTTTTTTCATTCGTTAATCTCCCTTCAATTCTCAGAGGGCCTATTTCTATTCTTCTTTTATTCATCTTCTTCGCATATGAGTATAATAGTTTGGGGTTTTGCTTGTATAATTTAATAGGGTTTTTTCTTCCAAGTCCCGTTTTTCATTTTCTTTTGATTGTATAATCTTTTTTCTGCATTTTCTATCTTACTTTAGTTCTAATAACTTTCCATGCATTTTTTTCTTTTGCAAGACCTTTTTTCCACTTTCTGATTTTCTGGAACAAGATTCTTCTGTCTCTTGGTATGCATGAATGATGTTTACTTTTCTTCTTCGGTATATATTTTTCCACTATTATCTCCAATATTTTATATAATATCTCCGTATTTACCCTTATGTCATCACTTACGAAAATGTTATCCAATCTTGTTTAATTCTTCATTAATTTCTGACCATTTATATTTTTTACTGTAGAAGTTGTATTTTCCATATCCTTCCCACTTTTTCATTCTTGCTTATCTCTATTTTCACTTGCTTTGGAATGAACTGTTAATTCTATGACATTATGGTCTGAAATACTCGCATTATAAACTATTATTTTCTTTAACTAATTCATCTCGTTCACAAATACTAGGTCTAAAGTATTTTCCTTTCTTGTTGGCAGGTGATTTATTTGTTGAATGTTCGTCTTCTAGTAGCATATCTAATAGCTTTTCAAATTGCCTCTTATCTTCTGCACTACTATTACTCTCTTTTTTATATGTATAAGTACAACACAATCTATCGTTCTTTCCATTCTACGAAAGGAAAGTTGAAGTCACCAGATAGGAGAATAGTCCAGTCCTTGTGATTTCTTACATATATCATCCAATTTTTCAATTATTAAGTCAAACTCTTTAGTATTAGGAGGTCTATATATTACTATGTTCATCAATTTTTCAGATTCAAATTCTACCGCTATTAGTTCACATTCTGAGTTACTATATTTCTATATATTTTTCCTTGTTTTTCGTCTTTCCCATATATTGCGGGTTCCCCTTGATTCCTATTTTTTCTATCTGATCTATAAGTTGGAACCCTTTTATTTGATCATCATTCCCAGTCTCTTGGGAATACCAGGTTTCACTTATATTCATTATATCTATTTTCTTTTCATTTTGGGTTAGTTCTTCTAAGTACTCATTTTTCTTTTGAGTTACTCGTAAACTAAACCCTGCGCATTCATCACTATGATGGTTTGCGTGTTTTCTCCTTCATTTAATACTGATAGTAATAAGGATTTTCCCATGTCTCTTTCCTGTTCTGGTATGTTGTTCTTTTTTTCATTTCCAGAAATTCTGACATTAAAAAATCCAACTTTTCCATAAATATTTGTTGATCTTCCTCATCATAATTATTCATTTTGTGTCTGAATCTGCAATTTTCTCCGTTTCTGCAATATCCTCTTGCATAATAAATACAGTTATTATCTCTGAGTAGAATTTCGGAGCTGATGCTTTGAAATTCTTTGCTGACAACCTCTGCATATCTCATTGGTGGTTTGCTTTTCTCTTTTACCTGATATTCTTGATTTCTCATCTTTATTTGTTTCTTTCTTATTTTGGAGTTTATTACTTGGTTGGTTATTTTTTTGATTATGATTCATGGCTACAGGGTGCATATATTTGCATTTTTTGTCGAACTTACATCCTTTTCCTTCTTTTAGGTTTTACATATTTTTGGTGATGCAGATCTCTGCAATCATCCCCATATCCATCTAAGTATGCACATTTACCATATATTTCATAGTTTTGACATATCTTAGATGTTTGTAGTAACATCTTTCTCCAAATCTGCAATTCCCTCTTTCAAAAGGTTGCAGATTTTGTCTTTCTTGTCTATTTTTTCCTCTTTCCCGTCATTGTATAGATCTGGGTAGAGCCTCTTCGGGATTTGCTTTTCTGTTGTCATATCGTAATTTATTTCTTCGTAGGTATGCTGCTTTATTGCCTCATATGTAGTATCAATGAGTATCTCTGCATCCCATACTTTTATCTTGTTCTTTGTTTTCCTTATTTTTTTCTGTCATTTCATTTTTGTTTACTTCTCTTTTCCGTTTTCCTCTTCTTCTTTTTCTTCTTCTTCTTCCTCTTCTCTTCTTCTTCATCCTCAACTATTTGTACATTCAATCTTGATTTAATAACATTGTCTATCCATGATAGACTGTTGAACAAAAAATTCTTGTATCTTTTCTCAAATCTTGTATTACCTCAGCACACTGTGGATGGGTCGGAATGTTGCATGCAGCACATTTTCTGATTAGGTTTTGTGGATTGACTATGCTATACCAAACCTTACACAGTTTGCATGCTTTTGGCATTCTTTTTCCTAATGCATCAATTAGTATATTCACAATGATTCACCTTATTCATTTTCTTTGTCGGAATATGTTGGTTTATGTATATTTTCTTTATGAGTCTCTTGACCACTTGGATTTTATTTGGAACTTCTTCAATTATTTTCAAGATGTTTTCATTAGATTTGTTCCAGTTTGAAGGATTATATCCTTCTAATATATCTATGACTGCTTTTGTATCTTTTTGGTTAGGACTGTTGCTGATTTCATAGATGAGAAATGCCAGTTCCCTTCCTGCTATCTCATCGTATTGCGAATCTGCTAAACACGCCAAATTACGCCACCTTTATTTTCCCGCAGTTGGAACTTACTGCCATCTTGTTCTGATTTATAGTATTACACTTGATAAACTAACTTAGAAGACGCTTTATCCTACTATTTTCACACTAATCTTATCACCGATAGTTCACGAACACTTCTAGATATTTCTCAAATTCTAGTCGTATGTTAAACTTGTGATATCTGTTGATTATTGTGACTTCACGCGGGTACGTCTCACCAAGCAAGATGGCTACTACGAGAGAGAGAGAGAGAGAGAGAGAGAGAGAGAGAGAGAGAGAGAGAGAGAGAGAGAGAGAGAGAGAGACGCTTTGGCAACAATGGTCTCGGGATTGACGTGTTTATTTTCTGAACAGATAGGACAGAGAAGTGTTCGTTTCATTAAACGGCCTCTGGCTCATGGCAGGAAATGTTTTGTTGATACTAATATATAAGCCTATTTAAAGATACATTTACTTTAATTAGTCTATATGATACGTAAATAGTAATCAGCTGTTCTTGTAGCCCTCAAGATTTTGCAAAATCACTCCAGGTTGTACATAAAACTTCAAGAATGTAGTGTCACCAGAGGATTACAATAGTTTTTACCTTCAAGAACCAGCATTCTTTTATGAAAATAACTCCAGGTTGTACATAAAACTACAGGAAACAACATGTAGTGTAACCAAAGGATTACAAGTAAGGTTTTTATAACTTTTTATTAGTTTAAGACATATTTCCAAGCGTCGTTCCGGCTACGACGATTTTCGGCTTACGACGCGTCTCAAGAACGGAACCCCCATCGTAACCCGGGGACTGCCTGTATAGTAATACACTTTATTTACAGGTATATATTACATATTAGTAGTATATGTAGTTTAAGTTAGGTATTGAATGGTCCAAATTGTTGTATTTCATTGTTTATTGGTCAATTTAGCTTTTTTATAAAATTTACTTGGGGGGGGGGGGGGGGGGGGGGGGGGGGTGATTTTGTAGGGCTTGGAACGAATTAGGCAATTTACATGTAAAATGCAGTTCAAGATACGAAAAAATCAGGTTACGAAGGCCACCTCGGAACGGATTAATTTTGTATCCTGAGGTACGTACTACTGTACTACTCTTTACTCTGAATATGGAAAACTTATACAGTGCTATGTGTAAACCAAAAATTGCATAATTCAGAAGCTCATGGATATTCAATTATTTCCAATGAGAAAAATTGAAATGCATTTCACACGGTCAGAGATAGGCCATACATTTGTTGGGATGGCATGAATACTTGCGTATGAGGATGCTACTCAGTACTTCTGGCTCAAATGATGGTGGTGGTGGGACACCAGGGACAGGTTCATTCTCTTAGTTTCTGTCTGTCTTTCAAAGGGCAACTTTATTATTTTTAGTTTTAGGACACCATTATGTTGTTTCAGGCAAGGTGAATTTGAGCAAGGTAATTTATGTTAAGCTAATTTAGATTAGCTTATGTTAGGCTAGGCTAGTTGTGAAATATACAGGTAAATTTTTTTTATAACCTAACAAAAACAGATGGTATCCTAATACGAAAAATGATCATGATTTTTTCCTTATTTGACTGCTATTTTGGTAATAGAAAATTACTGAAAACAAAGTATTGTGATAAAGAACTTGAATTACCATCTGTTGCTTCTTCTTCAAGATTTTGCAATTCTTGTTGTGGCCCATTGCATTTCTGCTTATGCTCTCTTTAAGTGTTGCACCAAGCCCTGCCATTCCTTACCACAAACAATACATTTTGCATGGACTCCTTTCTTTTGAGTGTGTGTTGCCAGTTCATCAAATTCAGTCCAAATGATATCTTTCTGCCTTTTTGCTTTTGTCATTTTGGAAGTTACAGTACCGTATAGGTTTATATGTATTTATCCTGAAACTTTATTCAATATTATCAACTGCTACCTGAACCAACTTAGTCCTGTTGCTTTTCCTGCTAAGTTGGAGAAAGTGAGACTCACAGGCCTGCACCTTGATTTCAAAGAGTGAACATTTTGCAGGTCATACATTCTCTTTGAATCTCTCTCTCTGATGAAGTAGAAAAAGCAACAGGACTTTAGTAACTAAATACATGAGTCAAAGTACCACTGAACTGGGCAAATACCTCTGGCCAACTGCTTGTGCTTTTGTTTCTAGTTCCAACCAAAACAGCCAAGGCTTGGCAAACTCTGATTTTTCTTAAGAGTTGCCAACTAGCTTTTTTATTTTAGATTTTTCTTAAGAGTTGGCAACTAGCTTTTTTATTTTTATCTCAGCAAATTGCTCCAACTTGGCAGTCAATATTTCAAAAACCAAGGTAATTCACTTTAAAGTGTAAATAAGGCATCATCTGAATAATCATAGATTTTTCTGTTTGATAAATTAGGTAATAATCAGTAAAAAAAATGCTATCTAGAAACTCTACCTTAATCAACACATGGGTGTAAGCAGACAGGTCTTGAACACGTATGCATCGTGAAGCTGGGCTGTGGCTTTCAAATTCAGCCTGAACTATAAGTAAATAGTCATGTCATGAAATTAGCAATACATATTCAGCAGCCTGCATGGTTTTTGTCATGAAAGGGATTTTGACAAAGGAAAAATCTATTTCTGGAGGAAGACCTGTGTCGGCCGGTGAAATGTCCCTGTAGCACACATTTCTAGGTATAAATAGATGCTAAATATACCAGACAAAAAGCTAAATGGAATGCTGAAGTTACTGCCTTCAGCTCGCTCACCCATAGGGTGTCGGTATAAACACAATGGCGAGTGGAAGCCACTACCACAGGTATTCTGCCAATTAGAAGACTCCTCTCAAAGCCCCTCTCTAGTTAGGTGCCGTTACAACGACTACTTTACGTCTACCTTCGGCTTGCTACTACTACAACTCCCGCCTGAAGGCTTCATTCCTGAATTACGCACCCAAGCTTGGGCCAGCTAAGGGGTGGGGATCAGGAGAAGAGAGGGATGGGTTCACCGGGCGACACAGGTCTTCCCCCAGAAATAGATTTTTCCTTTGTCAAAATCCCTTTTCTGGGTTCGACCTGTGTCGGCCGGTGAAATAGTATCAGAGAATTGGCCATACAAGCTTGGTAAAACACAAAATTTAATATATATGTAAGGAAACATAAAAATAAAGTTTTCTCTTAAAATTAAGTTTTAATAACCAATGTAAGAGTAACAAGTTACAATGGTAAAAAAGGGGGACCAAATATGACCAAATCCATACTATCCTGGGGTAACAACAGGTAAGGAATACAAAATCAACAAATATAAACTATTTACATGTCCGGAAGTGGGTTGATAAGCAAACCAGCCTGGAACCTAAGGGAGACAGGTAGGAAAGAGCGAGTATCAAAGGAAAATTAATAGCAGAATAAAGGAATAGGAAATAGAGTTATAAGACTAGGCCGTATCAGGGGAGACAATGCTCCCTGCAGCCACTGCCGAAAATTTAAGGGCCTCTAAATTCTTTAGATAGTGGCGTTTAAATACTGTCAGGGATTTCCAACCCGTATATTTTTTAAGATCCTCGAAATTCATATTGTGAAAATAATTAATTGAGGTAGCCACTGCCCGGATATCATGGACGTGAGGGACTGAATCCGGATTGGCTTGTTTAATAAAATAAAGAATTTGTTGTCTGATTCCTTTTAAGGAAATGGTTCCGCCTTTTTCTCCAATAAAAAGAGGACCTGAAGACTTTTCAGAAGTTCTGCCCAGATAAGATTTTAATGTGACAATAGGACACAAAGATGGGGCCTGTGTGAGATAATCTTCCATGGAGCCCACCTGTTTTGTGGGTCTTCAATCTTTGCTAAGAATTTCCGATCTGGGGAGAGTAGAACTTCACCTGACGGGAGGAAATCAATGTGATTTGGTTCTCTAGAAAGAGCCGACAGTTCAGATATTCTGGCACCTGAAGCCAGACTCATTAGGAATAATGTTTTCCTGAGAAGGGTTATATATGAGCATGATTCATTATCAGTGTCTGAAGCCAACTTGAGTACATCGTTTAAAAACCAGGAGACCGTGTGGGGGCGGTCCACCGGTCTCAGACGGGCACATGCTCGAGGGATAGACGAGAAGTACGAATCTGTCAAATCAATATTAAAGCCTAGCTAAAAAATCTTCCTTAAGGCAGATTTAGTTGTAGTAATGGTAATAGCAGCTAGGCCTTTTTCAAACAGGGTTCTAAAGAATGAAATTGCCAGATTCGTAGTCATCTTCTGGACATCTGATTCTTTTAGAAAGATGGCCAATTTCTTTACTGCTGAATCATACTGCCTGAGTGTTGATTCTCTTTTATCTGACTTTACGAACAGGATGTTTAATGGATCAACACTAGCATCCCTCTGTGCCGCAAACTTCATGAAGTCCATAAAGTTAGGGCATTCAGAATTCTTGAGGAAGCTGACACAGTCCGAGTTTGTACTATTTGAGTCAGTTCTAGATTGGGAATCCGTCTGGGACGGAGATTCAACTCTAGTAGAAGGGGAAACCAATTGCTCTTTGGCCAGTTGGGTGCTACCAGTGCTACCTGTCTTGTGAAAGATCTGAGTTTGTGCAGGACTTTCATCAGGAGGTTTACTGGCGGAAATAGGTAAATCTTCTGCCAATTGTTCCAGTCTATGGACGTCGCATCTGTGGCGTGAGCTAGAGGGTCCAGATTGGGAGCCACATAACACGGAAGTTTGTGATTGGACTCCGTGGTGAACAGATCTACCTGAAGCCCCGGGATTTTATTGCAAATCCAACGGAATTCTTTTGTGTCCAAGGACCACTCCGACTCCAGCGGAGTTGTTCTGGATAGTGAGTCTGCAATGACATTCCGTACTCCTGCCAGGTGAGTAGCTGACATGTGCCAATGATTTTTTGTTGCTAATGAAAAAATTGCAATCATTACATGATTTACTTTGCTCGACTTGGAGCCCCCTCTGGTTATGCAATGAACTATCACTGTGCTGTCCGAGACTAGTCTTACATGACTGTTCTTGACTGGAGCTAGACGTTTTAAGGTCAGAAAAATGGCCATTGCTTCTAGGACATTGATGTGGAACTGGCGGAATGTATTCGACCACGTTCTTTGAACCTTCTTGTACTGGGAGTAGCCTCCCCATCCGCTCAGAGAGGCGTCCGTGTAGACTATCAGAGATTGGGGGGGGGGGGGGGGAATTGCAGTGGCACTGATTTGGAGAGACTCCGGACTTCTGTCCATGGACGGAGTCTTTTCTTTAATATCGGCGGAATCAGAGAGATCTTGTCTCTGAATTTGTTGTTGGCTCTTTTCCGCCAGACTCGATTGATATCCTTCAGTCTGGCTTTCAATAGAACGTCTATTATTGAGGCAAACTGAAGAGAACCAAGAATTCTCTCTTGGGTACGACGAGAAGCCCTTTTGTTCTTGAGGAACTGTCTCATAGCCTTCGCTATCTCTCTGCACTTCTTTGGTGGGAGAGATAGTCTGTGTGAGGTTAGGTCCCATTGGATTCCCAACCATTGAAACCGGGACGCTGGAATGAGACAGGACTTTTCCTTGTTTATCTGGAAACCCAGATATTCTAGGAATTCTATTACCTTGGCTGTTGCTTTGCACTCCTCGTCGTTGGTTGCCCAAATAAGCCAGTCGTCTAGGTAAGCTACTAACATTACCCCCTGAGCTCTTAGTTCTTGGACTAATGAGTAAGCTTGTTTTCCTAGTTTGAAGCATAGGTATGGAGAGAAGTTTCTTGCTATCGGTACATGATAGTAAGAGTCTCTAAGATCTATAGAGGTGGTGACGACCCCACAGGGAAGTAAGGTCCGCACCTGCGAGACGGTCAGCATGCGGAACTTGTCGCATTGAATGTATGAGTTGAGACGGGACAGGTCCAGAATCACTCTTCGTTTGTCCAAGTCCTTCTTCGGTACACTGAACAGACGTCCTTGAAATTTCAGGCGACTGACTTTCTTTATTGCCTTCTTTTGAAGGAGATCTTTGGCATAGTCTAGGAGGTCTGTTGTTGGAGTCTGGTGAAAACTGACTGGTGGAGGAGGCCCTTTCTTCCATTTCCACCCCAGACCTTTCGATACAATGCTGTGGGCCCATGAACTGAAGGTCCAATGGTCCCGGAAGAGATACAGTCTCCCGCCCACCTGTGGAGCCTCACTGATTGGTTGAGGTCTTACTTCCTCTGCCTCCTCTGAAGCCTCTGCCTCTAGGGCCAGCTCTCTGTCGGAAGGCACCTCTGGCTTTGCTACTTCTTGCGTGTTTATTGTAGCCACGAAATGCTCCTTGTGACTCAAAGGAGGCGTTGAAAGCTGGGGAAGTTACTAGGGCGGTTGAACTCGAAGGCTGTTGAGTCGGTTGACTTTGCAGCAGGACAAACTGTTGTTGTGGCTGTGCCTTGGATGTCGAAGGCTTGCCGATCTGGGAGACAGGAACCACTTGAACCACTGTCTGAGGTTGAGAGGACTGGAAAGGCTGGTATTTCCTTGGCCTGTTCCTACCTTTGGATTGTGGTCCGGGGTTCTCAAACTTCCTTTTGAAGGGAAGTCCCCAACGGACACAAAGGTTTTGGTTAGCTCTAGCTGCCTCGCTGAGGACGTTGTTAACCATTTCCTCAGGGAAGAGGTTGGCACCCCAGATCGACGCCTTTATGAGCCTGTTCGGTTCGTGTCTTATGGAAGCATTCGCAAAAACATGCTTCCTGCAGGCTCGTCTAGCCACTATAAAGTCATACAGGTCTGATTGGAAAGCCTGTAACAGTGAATTTGTGTGGACCCAAAATAGAGGCTCATCTGCAAAGGTCGTAGGAGTCAACTCCGCAGTGGTGACTGAGTTAATCGACCTACTCAACCTGCACCTTGCTTCGAATTCCGCTTTGACCGTGGGGTCCGGAATTCTAGGCAAACGTTCACTGAATTGGGAGGAGGCACACTCCGGATCGAGTCTGCCCACCGTGAACGTTGCCGGAGCGTCAGCCCAAAATTCTAGATCGGCGGGGAAGAGCAAGGAGGTAGCCTCCGTCTCTTTTTAGCTGAGACATAGGTTTGTCCTCCATTGCGGCTTGCAGTGTCAATTCTGCAACCTTCGACGTACAAGGAGTCGGAACTCCTTGTGGGGCCACAAACATTGTATAGCATCCTTTATGGGGTGTCAACGTTGTGTTGACACACTCACAATCCGTGAGGCTGCGGACCCATGCAGACTGGGCCTGGTCCCTAGGGTAGATAACCGTCTCCTTCGGGCCTTTGTCTACCCTGACTAGCGCATCTTCGGCTAGTCTAGTGTAGCCTGGGAAGGGAAATTGAAGGCCCGCCGGGAATAACTCAAAGTCTTCTACCGGTCGGGTTCTGCAACCTTCAATGGTAAGCTTGCCCTCTGAGAACTGGGTGTGCAGAGCCAACCGCCGCAGGTTGCTGTTTTCAAATGGCGGTAGCTTGGATGCGTCCGGTACCGTCAAGGACTGCGGTGTGGTTCTGGACTGGAGGAATCCGGACACCAATTCCTCCTGGGCCTGTAACCTCTGGGTCAGAGACATGATAGACTGTCCCGAAGTCTCGAGGCTTGAGGCGAGTTGAGTGGACATCGATTCAAGTCTTGAGTCCACTACCTCGCTCATCTTCCGCATAAGAAGATTTGCGAAAGCCTCCTGGTCAAAGCCAGACTCCGCCGGTCTGGCTTTGGAAGACTTGGCTCTCGACCCCTTGGGTGGGGGAGAAGCTTTAGCAGAGGAAGTCGAAGGCTTGGGAGCTGATGATGACCTTGCAGAGCCTTCCAGAGAAGGCTTGGTTGGTTTAACCACCTTCGGCAGGGATCTCGTCTTCCAGGCCTTGACCTTGGGGATTACCGAGGCGGATCTACCCCAGGTGGGGCGGACTCCGTAGGGAATCCTGGAAGGAAGGGGGAGAAGGAGGAGTAGGGCTAAAGGGGAGACTACCTGCCTCACTTACCTCCCTACCTACCTCCTGTTCCTCCGTGGCCATAGGTTCTCGGTGAAGACTGATGGCTGCGACTTCCTCGGTGACGATATCACACAAGCCCTCTTGGTCCTCCGGGGGTGGTTGAGTGTCCTGACGGATGCTCTCAATAATGGGAGCCGCCACTGCCGCGGGTACAGCCGCCGAAACTGGAGTGTTGGGATATAGGAGGGAACACAGCTCCTCCGACAGCACGTAAGGTTGGCCGGATTTTGCGTTCCTCCCGAAGCCTCCCACCCAGGCCTTAAGGGACGCCATCGACGAAGTCTTGAGCGCCAAACTAACCTGTAAAAATTAACCAAATTAGGATCCCCAGTGTCGAGGAAATTTCACCAAAGCCAAAGTGTACCAGAAATTTCACAGAAACAATGAGGCGAGAATGTTACCTACTGACTTGTCTGTTACGATCCTTACTAAGTCGTAGCATACCGTACAGGCCTCCAGGTGCCAGACCATACTTCCTTCCACCAGGATGGGGCAGTTGGCATGGGATCGGCAGACCTCATGCCCATATGGCCTGTACAGGACGGTCGGACAACCCGTCACCTGGCAACGGACCATCTGTAAGTTGAGAAGGCGAATGAGTATCCTCAGATAAAGCTTAACTCCGGCGAGATGAGTGCACTTCAACTAGATATTTAATCCGTTAAAGGCATATTGGGTACAGATTTCAACTTACTAGTTATCATTAAAGATCTGGATGTCTCCGCCTGCTCCGGAATCCGTACTTGGGATCAGTAAAGCTATAACAAGCGGAGAGGGCCTGATACGAGCAGAACAGGGTAATAAGGTAAGACCTAAGCCTTATTACCCCAGAGTAATGCAATGTAACCAAATGTAGGCGCATTATCTGAGCCCCGTTCTGCCCCCACTGGAGTGGGGAGCAGCGATAGCAAAGAAGACGGAAAACAGAGCGACAGAAACAACGGTACGATAAACTCTGGTATATACTTTCTGGCGTGTGTGATGGTAGACCACACTACGTCAGAACAAATACAGATCCGGAGACATACCTAGAGGCTAATTAAACATGTTCTAACATAATCTCTTAAAGGCTTCACCTACTCCGGAATCCATAATCCCGTTATCATAACAGTAAGGGCCGGCGGAAACGGGCTGATACGATCAGAACAGGGAAAATAGGTAAAACCTAGGCCTGAGTCTGATCGCACTGGGGAAGAGAAGCAATTCTAAGGTAATTAGAAACACAGCTCTAAGCCCAGTTCTGCCCCCACATGAGTGGGGAGGCGGAGACAACAAGGGAGAATAGACAACTGAGCGACAGAGCAGTGGCACATACAATCCGGCGTATAGCCTGCTGACTGGTGTGATGGTAGACCCCACCTGGCCAGAGGACTCACAGGCCCAGAGACATACTAAAAGAGATTACACAATATACTAATCAACCAATCTCCTCCGACTAATCCCCCTGGGTAAGCTATATGCTCTAGTGGTCGTTCATCGGTAGGATTACTTGAACAGCGAGCTAGCTAGGCAGCGCCGGAACGAGAACGGGGGGAGTGTCTGGAGGAGAGTGGACGAGTTGTGATCGCCTGGCCACAGCAACCGATCAGTGACCCACCACCTCTCTGGAGCTGTAACTAGCCTACCACTAAAGGGAGCAGAAGACCGTAGGCCTACTGACACCCTAAAGGGTGCAAAGGCCCAGGCTACACACAACAAAACAAACATAAAATAGTTGATGAGGAATTACTGGAAGAACTGCGAAAGGAGGAAAGGGGAACGCACCCAGCAAGAACCCAGCCTAACCCTCCGAGATCGGTACAGATCCGGTCAGGCAGGTAGGCTAGCAGGGCCTCCAAAGGACGTCATGAAGTGGGCGGATAGAACCTAACTAAACCCTCCAAAATCGAATCTTCCGATCTGGTCAGGTACGATAGGTCTAGGCCCTACAAACATGACACGAGAAAGACTCTCTGTCCTGGACCACTCTCCCAGTACACATAATTGCCTGGACAGGAGGCGGTAAGGATGGGGCCGAAAGGGTGGAGGGGCAAGACGGCCTGACCTATCTTCCAAAACCTAGCTTAGGGCATCGCAAGGACTTCCAACCTCAACAAAATATGAATATCTGAATAATTTATCACAGGCGTGCATATAATCGAGTGCATTACTGACTAACATCGAAAAACACACTAAAAGAATGCATGCATGAGTACCACGAGAGAGAAAGAGGAATCACCCTCTCCCCCAAAAACTAGCGTACTGCTAGGCTAGCCTAGAGGCCAAGAACACACTACTCACGTATAACATATGAAAAATAAAATCGTACGTACGAAGGGAAACCAACACGCTCCTGTGGGACTGAGGACAAAAAGGGGGCCACAAAAGGCTAAAATAACGAAAGATAAACATAAAAGAAGAGACCTCAGAGTACGTCAGGAGCAAGTTAGGCCCTATGACATAAGGATAAAATTCGTAAAACTAATGCTCCATAAAACGACAGGAGCTCGAATAATGAAGGGGCATACGAAACAGTAGTCTAGTCTAAACAGTGAAATGCAAACGGTGAGGCAAAAATCATCATAATATAACAAAGGGAAAAAACGCACGCCGCGAATGATGCACCCAAGATGGCGGATATAAAAGGAGCGTCACCCCAGTTCGCGAGAACCAAGGGGCCAAATAAGGGCTAAAAAAGGGGATGCATCATGCCCTCACGAGATACAAAAACGAAAAATGGAATACTCAACTTAGATGAAGAAGCTTGGGGCTCTGGGGCAGACATGCTTCGCCAAAAACACTTGAAGAGGACAGCGAAAAAAGCATGTGCGGACACTGTAGCGTGCTAATACAGGAATGAAGCCTTCAGGCGGGAGTTGTAGTAGTAACGAGCCGAAGGTAGACGTAAAGTAGTCGTTGTAACAGCACCTAACTAGAGAGGGGCTTTGAGAGGAGTCTTCTAATTGGCAGAAAACCTGTGGTAGTGGCTTCCACTCGCCCTTGTGTTTATACCGACACCCTATGGGTGAGCGAGCTGAAGGTAGTAACTTCAGCATTCCATTTAGCTTTTTGTCTGGTATATTTAGCATCTATTTATACCTAAAAATGTGTGCTACAGGGACATTTTACCGGCTGAAACAGGTCGAACCCAGAAAATACATTTTGAGGAAAAACAGGATTTGAAAAAACATCTAACAAATAAAAAAAAAATAAATCACCGATTTTTTATTTTTTTGAGTAAAAGAAAAATCACCAACCCTGATTTAGAAGTCTCGCCGAGCACTTGAATTCCTTAGAATTTCAAGTAGCCGAGCGCTTTGATTCCTTGGAATTGCAATCACTCGGAAGGCGAGAGAGGACACTCCTGATGATTGTTCTAACGAGGTTATGGAGTCTCGCCGAGTGCTGGAGTTCTTAGAATTTCTGGTGCTCTCCGAGCGTTCATGTTCCTTGGAATCACGAGTACCCGGCCGCTTGAATTCCTTGGAACTTCGAGAGCTTGCCGAGCACGTTGATTTTTTTTTTTTTAGAATCATGACTGCTTGGCTGGTGTTATATTGGCTGCCCAGAGCAGTGTTGAGACACTTAGGAGTTTTGACACTGCCTGCCAGCACATTTTTAAGTGCTTGGTTAGGTTCCATCCTCGTGTCATGGACCTTAAGGTCCGAGCATATATGATAGCAGACAGAAAATCTCCCTTTGAACTTTCTTCTCAAAGGGCTTCGGTCTGAAGGAGACTAGTGCATGTGGGAGGAAAGCGATAGTTCTTAGCAGACGAATATTGCTCACAGTCGTGTTACATGACCAGCTCGGCTCACTTGAAGCGGGCAGAGACTTCTCCATCTAACCCAATTTTTGCTCCTTCAGGTGTGGCGATTTCCATGGTTGGGGACTTGCAGCAGACATGGCTGAAGCTGGGACTGCCTGGTATCCCATTCTCCAGGGGCTTGTGGCACACTTCACATCTGCCCCTGTGATACATGTAGCTGCAATGGGGACGACAACCACTGTATCTATGCCTGGGTATGTGGCCCCACCACATTTGGTGTATACACAACATGTAACCACTGTAACACCTTCAGTGATGATGACATCTGGGCCACATACTTTGAAGGTAGATCCATTTCTACTTCCTCCTCCAGGTTATACTGTACTGTCTCCCTCTGCTACTTACGTTGCCAAACCTGCCAGGGTACCATCCCCCTTAGACTTGCCCATTTCATCTGTGCCTGTGCCTGCTGCTGTACCAGTCCCTGATCGTGTGTGTGCTGTTTCAGCATCGGCATCTCCTGTGCCTGCTGCCATTCGTTGTGGGGTGCCTATCGAACCATTGGGCAACATGGCAGAGATACAGAGCTGAGACCTGGATAGTAGATGTCCTTCAGGAGGCATATCTTCTTCCCTTTGAGTCAAGGCCACCCCTGACCAACTCTCTGGTGTGTCTTCAGACATACATCCCTGGTTCTGCCAAGGATGTAGGACTAAAGGAAGTAGTGCAAGTAATGCTGAGCAAGGGAGCTATAGAAGTCATACGAGGTCCATCATCAGGGTTCCACAGCCGAGTTGTCTTGGTGGAGAAGGCCTTGGGGGGGCTGGAGACCAGAGGTAGATCTCTCTCCTTTGAACTGATTTGTTCGCCAGACTCGGTTAATGATGGAGACAGCAAATTCAGTGCTCGCCTCGATCAGGGAGAAAGACCTCTTGCTTTCATTAGATCTGAAGGATGCACATTTCCAGATACCTATTCATTAAAATCAGGAAGTACCTTCGCTTTATCCTCGAGGGGACAGTGGTCTAATTCAGGGCACTTTGTTTCAAACTAGACCGCCCCTCAGTTGTTCATGGTCCTGGCGAGCTCTTACTCACAGTTGCTACAGGACAGGGATCGTCTTCAAGAATTTTGTCGCGATAAATTTCGAGAAGTCGGATCTTGTTCCCAAGGAGAGGATAAAGTATCTGGACATGCTGATTGATATGATAGCAGCCTAAGTCTTCCCTGCAGACTCGAGGATCAGCAAGTTCGGGAAGGCAGCTCACCTGTTTCTGTCCCAGCAGGAGCAGCTGGCTCAGCTCTGGCAAGTTGTGATTGGTCACCTGTCGCCACCAGAGAAGTAGTCCCTCAAGGGCGTCTTTACTTGCAGTCTCTTCAGTGGAGACTAAAGGAGTGTTGGTCACAGGCTTGGCATCCTGAATCCTTCCCCATTCCTCTAACGGAGGAGGTGAGGTGGGATTTAGCCTTGTGGCTGGATGACAGGAACCTCTTAATAGGAGTGGAGTTGCCCACTCCTCCTCTGGACATGCTTCTGTTTTCAGACGCATTGTGTGAGGGTTGGGGCACACGTTGGAGGAGTTGCTGACTGCAGGAGTGTGAGATCGACACAACAAGCACCTTCACATCAACATTCTGGAACTCAAGGTGGCTTTCTTAGCCCTCCAAGAGTTCTGGGATCGAGTGATGGGACCCTCCATGTTGATGAGCGACAACACCACGGTGGTGGCATATTTCAACAACAAGGGGGCCTAGTGTCCCTCCCACTACATCAGTTGACAGTGCAGGTGCACGAGTGGGCTACTGCTCACTCGGTGGAGCTGTTGGCCAGATACATTCCAGGCAAGAGGAATGTAGTGGCAGACAAACTCAGCCACCAGAATCAGGTGGTAGAGACAGAGTAGTCCCTTCACATGGATGTGGCAAAAAGGTTGTTCAACCTGTGGGGGCATCCAGTCATGGATTTGTTTGCCACCCGGCACAACATGAAACTTCAGGTTTCTTCTCCATCGTACCACACCCATGGGCGGTTGCAGCAGATGCGTTCCAACATCCGTGGGACAATCTCGACATACATATACGCCTTTCCCCCTCTGTCTGATTCACCCAGAACCCCTCGGATGATTCTGGTGGCTCCCGAATGGTCTGCCCGATCTGTTGGCTGTTCTCTCCGAGGCACTGAGAGAGATTTCTCCGTGGCACATCCTTGTGTGTCGACCACACACGGAACTTTATCACTCGTCAATACAGTCCCTGTGTCTTCATGGCTGGAGGTTATCCACCATCTCTTGTGAGTGAGAGGCTTTCCTCGCCGAGCAGCAACAGCGATGGCAGGATACCTCAGGCAGCCCTCTGCAGCAGTGTACCAGGGAAAGTGGGCTGTCTTCTGTGGATGGTGTTGTAGGTGGGTCTCTCCACTCAGAGTTACTCTTCAGCGGTTTGTAGACTTCCTTGTCTTTCTTCATCGAGAGAAGCTCCTCTCTGTGTCTGCAGTTAAGGGCTATAGGTCAGCATTGGCCCTGGTCCTGAAGCTGCAAGGTGTGGATATACCCACTTCCATGATCTCTCTCCTTATGAGGAGCTTTGAGAGGTCTTGCCCACCCAGGGAACTCAGGAGGCCTCCTAAGTGGGACATGGCTCATCTTGAAGAGCCTGACTTGTGAACCATACGAGCCTTTGTGAGAGTCGTCAGATAGGGATCTGACCCTCAAGACCGTATTTTTGCAAGACCTGGTATCATTGAGGTGAGTAGAACTTCATGGTCTCTCTTAATATCTTAAACACTCACAACATCCACAGTAAATTGCCTCACGCAACTCCCAATGATGTTTGGATACTGTCCCCCTGGATCTTGTTCGAGGCCCCTCATACACTCTCAGTCGCATCGCCATTCGCTTCTTCCAAACCACTTTCTTCCAGACTCACATTACCTCCCTCCCTACTGTCCTCCAAAATCCCATCTCATCTACCCCTTCTAACTCTTGCCCGAATATCTCTCGTAACTCTGCCACCAAATCCCTCACCTTTATATTCCTGCCAAACTCCCGAAGAGACTTATTCATACTGCCAACCACGTCTTTACTACTTGGTTCCCTTCCCGTTGAAATCTCATTAAACCCTGACATTTCAAACCCACACATGCTATTATAGTATCATCCATTCCCTCAGGCTTATCTGTATTAAATGCTTTATCCACCATTTTTACCCTAACACTAACCCCTCTACCATACAATTCTCACTTGTCCCTTTCATTCTCCTTTAATTTCATCTGCTTTCCTCCATACTCAGCCAATACTAACTGTCGGTTCTCCAAAGCCATTTGCTCACTGATGCTCGGCTCATACTTATTCACTTTCAACTACTCACTCATCACAACCTCCCAAACATACTGGGGCTGCACACCAGAAGACCCACCAAACTGAATCCCCTTAATGCCAAGTTTTCCAAATTCCCAGCCTGACTCATCCTCTTTTGCCTACACACACTCACTACATGACCTTCATTCCACATTTAGCACACTTTGCATGCTGTTCTTTACACATCCTAGCATATTGCCCATTCTTTCCACATCCTAGCATATTGCCCATTCTTTCCACAGTTGCTGCAAACCACATTTATACAGGTACCCCAACATCCACTAGCTATATGACTTGTTTGCCCACACCTATAATATTTAATGTCCCTATCTCTCTGACACTCCCTAAGTAAATGACCCGTCTTCCCACACCCGAAACAAGCTCCTAACGCCCACCGACATTAATTCTTTTTATGCCCTGATTTCCCACATCTATAACACACCTTTGCTCTCGCTCACAGCTAACTGACCCTAACCTTCCACACTTGCACTTCTATCTCTCTTAGTTTGATTCACCACTCTTACATTACTTGCTGTCATGCTCCTATCAACCACTTGCTCTGCCATTCACCTCAGCCCTATTAAAACTGCCTCCCTATAGCTCTCAAACTCAGGCATACCCTCATTTACTTTGGTCTTGACGCTAACACTTCTGCTCTCTTTCATACACTTATCTAGCTTGTAATCCCCAACTATATCTAAAATATCATTCAACATTAACCTCTCATTCGTCTATCTCATTTTCTCCTTACGTTTCAGATTTATAAACTCATATACCCTCTCAGGGTATATGAGTTTATAAACAACTTCCTCACTAACTCCTTACACTTTTATTCCCTCGTCCCCAACCTTTTTTTTTGTAGCTAATGTCTAACTGGCATACATACATATGTTACAGTGTTACACTGCGGATTACTGAATTAAGGGAAATTGTTTCAAAAGACGTTAGCCTATAAAAACTTAAGAAAAAGGACAAAGGACGGTTGTCTCCAAACCACAACAAAGTGTAAAGGAAACATTCATAGGCAAGGGCGTGACAAGCGGTATTGACCAGGCACCCTCAAGAAATTGGAACTCAGAAAACTCGGTTGCACCTCATTTACGCCTACACCAGCCCTTTTCGCAGGATTAATTGGCGCTCCCTTTTTGTGACAGGTCAGAGAGTAGAGGGATAATTCCAGCAGCCCATCTGGCAAATGTTAGAAAAGGAATTCTATGCTCCCTTGTTTGAAAAAGGGGAAGTGTTAAACTCGAAAGCTCCACCCTTTCCAAGGGTAGGCCTATGGTTTTAACCAATCAAATCAACAGTGAAGGCAGTTTTGTAGAAAGTCTGTAGCCACTGAGACAAGAATTCTTTCAGAAGATGCATCACCCAGTCAAAATCCAAAATCCATAGGCGATGCTAAGATGTCATCTGAATAAAAAGGCTGGACAGAGAGAGAGAAGACAGTGGAGGCAAAGAGTGGAGAACAGTGGCGCAGTGGAAGCAGGGAGAACAGGGGAGAAGAACCAGAGGTGAGGGGAAGAAGTGCTAAGTGTGGTGTGCGTATAGACAGTGATAAGTGACAAAATTGTACTCTGTAAAATTCCCTTATGCCTAACAGACTTGCAAACGAAACAAAGGGCCTTCAAAATAGTTAGTCTCAGTCCAAGCGCCCAGAAACAGAAAGGAGGAAATATGATAAGTTCATTCAGTACAATAATAAATACATATAAGGACACATCAAATTAATTTTTCCCAAAATATAATTTTAAGATAAACCAGTTAGATACATTCCGCAAGTTGAGATTAATTATATAATTACTGCCAAACCCATTCCAGCCCCCACTCAGTCAATGCTACCTTAGAACTGTTACTAGTAGTTATGAGTGACAGTTTAAATGGTATGCAGCAGTGGGATTAAAAGAGATACGAGACAGTGAAATGGCGGCAGCGAAATGGGATCAAAAGTTTTAGTGTCAGCATAAGAGATTTCAATCAAACCCTCCACTCGAAAACAGAAAATTCTCCTCCAAAGACAGTTATCAAGTGCTTCTCCCTAATACAAAGACAGCTACTGAGTCATAACGTAACAATAAAAGCGCCCCAACAAGAAAAAAAAGCCACCCACACTTGGTGGAAAAAAAACTCCACTCCGAAGAACAAGAACAGTCTAAAGAAGTTCCACTGGAAGATGTCGAACATGTAAGGAAATATAAAAAGGAAAACACAATAAAGAAGATGTATCGAGGGGAAACGTGTTTCCTGTCCCGCAGCGAGAGAAGAGAGAGAGAGAGAGAGAGAGAGAGGGAAAAACAAGGCATCATTCAACGTGAGACAGATGACCGCAAGTCGAAAACAACGCAGCCCAGTTGTAGCCCGGTTCCGAAGACGACAAAGATAAGTCCCGAATAATATCCAACATATTGAATACACAAAATTAAACTTTATTAAAAGTAAATTACGCGATTAGTATTTCAGTTAGACAATTTTAAGATACCCAGACTGGTACTTTGAAATCAAACATTTGCATACTGAACTTTTTTTTGGCAACGAAATTTTACAATTTTTCTTTATTTTACTAATTCTAACTAATCAACTACTAAGACTTTCCTGAACATACATATTTACTAACCAATAACTTTATATTTTAATTTGAAATTTTAATTGTCATTTTATGTTGTTTTGTGATTTCTTATACTTTGTTTTTTTTGTTTTAACATTTGTTTTTATTTCTTATTTGATACGTCGAGTGAATGTCAATTTGTTTTTAGTTTGTTTCGTTTAAGGGCCGTTTAGGATAACAAGGGTAATTCACGGGAGGTTTCTCGTTAGCGTACACTTTATGGTCAGAGTTCAGTATTGTTTTACCAGTATACTGTTAAGAGGGGTTTTGTGGTTGTTTAAAAATCGCCTACCGGTAACGTAAGACTTTCTGAATATTTCTTGGGGAAAATTCTTTTATTTTGTTTTAAAATACGTAAGTAAAAGTAATTTATTGTTATTATCATTATTTCTCTTTTCGGATATTACTGCCATAACTTTAATACTTTTATGATACTCAGTGCTTAAGAAAATTTCCATTAACGAGTCGATGGTCAAAGGGAGATCGGCTCCTAATCAGAACGTAAGAACGCCTGTGCTCACGAGAAATCAAACACAGAAAGTAACCATGGCTGAGGGTACACAGTCCATGAATTCGAGCGCAGCAGTAATGGGAACACATAAGGGACATGCAATTAATCACATAGCTAAATTTTGTGGAAGAAAGGAAGGTCAAATAGCCTGCAACTTAGAGAACTGGATAGAGCAGGTGGAGACACGCCTAGATAGCATAAAGGGGACAGACAGGGAAAAGCTTATTGAAGCCAAGAGTTATCTTGATTTGGAAGCCGGAGGAGACTTAGAACGATACGTCCACTCCAAGACATACCAAGATCTTAAGAATTGGAAAGAACTGAAACGGTACTTTAGGAAAATCTATTCCACATTTGGTGAAAGGGATCCAGTTATTAGCCTGGCAAGGATAATGTGTCAATTTAAGTTAGACGAAAGACGCTACCAAGAGTTTAGCTCTCAGTTGTATAACAAAATGAATGAATGGGGTAACTTCATGGAATCCACAGGTTGGATAGAGGAAGGAGGAGGGAAGCAAAAAATGCTAATGGATTATGTCAAAAAAATATTTAGACTAGCAATAATGATTGGAAGCCTGCCAACGGAAACTATCGGAAGGATGACTCGTAAGTGGGAGACATCCGATGATTTAGCCGAGATTGAAGAGGAGGAAACAAAAATCCTAGGTAGAAGACCTGAACGGAATCCTATATACAGACCTTTAGTTGCTATAGGACAAAAGGAAAGGGGTCCGAATAGATCTAGGACACCATTTAGAAATTAGAATAAGATGCCAGGTAATGCTTCTCAAAGAGGATCTTCGACAGTCATGTGTTATAACTGCCAGAAGAGAGGATATTATGCCAGTGACTGCCGAGGAATGGCCTTCTGTCCTTTCCATAAGAGAACAGGACATAGTGCTCGAGAATGTAGAAATAAATCTGTTTCAACTCCTAGGGGTAGATCTCAGTCGAGAGGCAGAGGTAGAAACCATAGTCAATCTCCACCAGCTAGAGGAAATAGGGATTACGCCCCAAATAGGTATGCTAATCAAACAGCAAGCATAGGGTACCAACCAGACCAGCCAATGTCAGGCGACACTATGGAAAATTTTATGCTCACTGGCACAATGGATCTTCTTCTGTAACAGAGAGAATGCCTGGAGTGCCAAGGCTAAGCCAAGCTACACAGGTTGGCAAAGTTAATGTAAGGAATGAATATAATTATAGACCATTATTTCCCGTGCATTTTGGTCTAGAGAAACCTATTGTTACATTCTTTGATACAGGTGGTCTTAAGAATATAATGTCAGAAAAGGTGTATCAGTTGTATTTTTCTCACCTAAGTTTGAACCCAGCAGTGGATTGTAGAATCACAGACGTCCAGGGTAATAATATCCATGTAATTGGACAGTTAGATTTCCCATTTAGGCTAGGAAGGATTGCACTAAGAGAAAAGGTTCTGGTAGCCAGAGATATACAATTAGCTTTTGCCCATTTGCTGATAGGTTACCCAACTATGGCTAGACAAGGGGTTAGCATTGATGCCCCTAGAGAACAACTAGTGATTAAAAAGGGTCGTGAGATTTCTAGAATACCAATGTACAGGTTAATTAAAAGAACCCAGACTCAAGAGAATCCCACTGTGAAAGGTATTTTAAAGAAGGATATGACAGATGGAAGATATCCAGAATGCATCACAAGTTCACAACAGATCAATAACCTCTTAGAATCAAATCAATACACTAACTTAAAGGTAGAAAGGGAGTTAAGACTGAAACCTGGGGAAAGTATGTGGGTAGAATGTACAGTAAATCCAATTTTTGAAGGGAAGGAAATTCTCATGCTTACTGAAAATTCGCAAGTAAATGGAATACATTATTCTTCTAGTTTACATGAAGTTAGACAGAACAAAATAGCTTTACAGATTACAAATAACAAAGGAGGAAAGGTTAAGTTAACACCACACACAGAGATAGGCCTAGCAGAAGTATACTCCATACCTATCTGAGTTGTAGAAGGGGAAATGGTAGCAGCAGTCAGTAAAGAAAATGGAAATTATGCACAGGACATAAAACAGAGAAGGGGTAAGATAGGATCTCATTTAAAGGACATTAAGGAAAACCATGTTAGAGAAGAAATCATAGACTTACTGTGCGAATATAAGGATATAGTCAGTCTTGTCGGCGACACCTTGGGAAATACAGGCTAAATAACACACAAAATAGACATTCCACCAAACACAAAGCCAATCTACATACCAGCCTATAGAGTAGCACATTCCCAGAAGGAGATCATTAAAAGAGAAGTACAAAGAATGAATAGGCAAGGAATAATAGAACCATCTAAATCCCCGTGGTCTTTTCCTCTTTTGCTAGTTCCAAAAAGGGACAAAACTTATAGAGTAGTTGTGGATTCGCGAAAATTGAACCAAATTACTGAAAATGATCCTTATCCAATGCCGTCAATGCGAGATCTTATCGACCTTATAGGGTCCAAGAAGTACTTCACCACTATAGGTTTATTGCAGGGATTCTTGCAAATCCCTGTAGACAAAGAAAGTAAACCTTTTACAGCTTTCTCCACTAGTAATGGCAGATACCAGTATGTAAGAATGCCCTTTGGTCTAAAGTCAAGCCCGGTAACTTTTGTAAGATTAATGGATAAAATTTTGGGTGACTTACTAGGCAAGGACGTACACTGTTACATAGATGATTTGGTAATAGCAACAGATACCATAGAGGAACATATAGACTTGGTCAGAGAAGTCCTAAAGAGATTAAGAAAGGCCAACCTGAAGCTTAAACTAAAGAAGTGTAACTTCCTTAAAAGGAAAATAGACTACCTTGGGCATACACTAAGTGAAAAGGGTGTAGAAGTAAACGACGCAAAGATTAAGGCAATTAACCCTTAAACGCCGACTGGACGTATTTTACGTCAAAAATTTTTGTCTCTCGGGTGCCGACTGGACGTATTTTACGTCGACATACAAAAGTTTTTTAAAAATTCGCGGAAAAATACTTTTAGGCCTACCAGCCGAAAACTCTTGAATCACGCGCCTTTGGGGATGCTGGGAGTTCACGGATCAAGGGGTTGTTTTGTTTACAATCGTTAAGCAGGCGCGCAAGCGCGAATTTCTTTCTTGCCGCACTAAAAAGTATCTGTGACACATCTCGGAAATTATTTCGTCACTTGGACATAATTTTTGTACCATTGTAAATTAGCTGTTACATGAAGTATTATATATTAAAATGTGCGCATTTTTATGTAGAATACAACAAAAAAATACTCATGATTGTAGCTTTTATCAGTTTTGAGATATTTTCATATAAATAACGATAAGTGCCAAAATTTCAACCTTTGGTCAACTTTGACTCTACCGAAATGGTCGAAAACGCAATTGTAAGCTAAAACTCTTATATTTTAGTAATATTCAATCATTTAACTTAATTTTGCAACTAATTGGAAGTCTCTAGCACAATATTTCGATTTATGGTGAATTATGAAAAAACTTTTCCTTACGTCCGCGTGGTAACTCTTCCGAAAAAAATCATACATGCGATTGTGGTAATGTTTACACCATTTTAAAATTAGCCGTTATATAAATTTTTTTTATATGGAAATGTGCGCAATTTCATGCACAATACAACTAAAAACAACCCATGGTTGCAGCTTTTATCAATTTTGAAATATTTTCATATAAAAAATGACAGGTGACAAATTTTCAACCTTTGGTCAACTTTGACTCTACCGAAATGGTCGAAAAACGCAATTGTAAGCTAAAACTCTTACAGTCTAGTAATATTCAGTCATTTATCTTCATCTTGAAACAAATTCGAAGTCTCTAGCAAAATATTTAGATTGATGGTGAATTTAAAAAAAAAGAACTTTCCTTCCCTCCGCGCGCGGATTCTCCGCCACAAATCTCCGAAATGCGTACGTCCCATTCTCGGAATATTTGCTCCGTTTCATATTAGGCATTGCATAGAGTTTTATATATGAAAATGTGCGCAATTTCATGCAGAATAAAATGAAAAATATTTGAAGGTTGTAGCTTTTCTAATTCCAAAATAATGGCATATAAAAAAAATATAAAAAAAAATTCGACATTCGGTCAACTTTGACTCGTCAGATATGGTCAAAAACTGCAATTGTAAGCTAATACTCTTACAGTATAGTAATATTCAATCATTTGCCTTCATTTTGAAAGAAATTGGAAGTCTCTAGGACAATATTTAGATTTATGGTGAATTTTTGAAACAAATATTTGTTTACGTCCGCACGTTACGAATTCATGCATTATTTTGTGATAATATTTTCTCTGTGTTGCTTTTATCGTTTTGCAATGTGTTATATACCAAAATTATTGCTATTTAGTATACATTACAACGAAAAAAAAGTAACTTGTTACCTTTAACCGTTTTGCGCACAGCGCGATTTGAATACAATTATATAGGAAATTTCGTTTTTGTGCTATCATATATCGCATTATTTATATATGATAATGATATTTTTTTTCATTTCTGATGGTTGCATACTAAACCTCAGCCAATGAAAAAATAAGGAGCCAAAAATGAACTCTTAATCTTGAAAACTAAGCGCGCTGTGATTTTTTGAAAAATATATTTTTTCCGTTTCCGCGCTCACTCTGAAACACCTCCGGCACACGGGAGACAATTTTTATTTTACCGCTTCGGCGTTTAAGGGTTAAGGAATATCCTACACCTCAATGCAAGAAGGATGTAAAGTCATTCTTAGGTTTAGCAGGTTTTTATCGCAAGTTCATAGGGAACTTTGCAGTCATATCCGCTCCACTGACTGAACTTTTAAAGGAACACGTATCATTCACATGGACAGACAAGCAGCAAGAAGCATCTGATGATTTGAAAGAAAGATTAACACACACCCCCCAGTACTTAGCTTCCCACACTTTGGCAAAGAGTTCTTTTTAGCCACGGACGCAAGCCGCATTGGTATAGGAGCATGTTTAATGCAAAAACAAGATAATAAGTATAATGCCATAGCTTATTACAGTAGGAAATTAAAGCCTTCAGAAGTGAACTACTCAGTAATAGACCTCGAGTCTCTAGCTATAATAGACGCTTTAAAGCATTTCAGTTATATCATTTTTGGTTACAAGATAACCATGTTCACGGATCATTCAGCTGCAGTAGAAATGCTAAAAACCCTAATTTTTCTGGATGAAGAGCCCGTTAGTTCATGACAGCCCAAGATTATGATATAAAGGTGAAATATGTCCCTGGGATGGCGAATAAGGTGGCGGATGCATTATCAAGATATGTTTCACAAGGTGATAGTATAAATATGATAAGTCAAGAAGAACAGAATGAAACAATATGCAATGACATAAATGTACTCACCATGCATTATACAGAGGAGCTTTCCCGGCAAAATTGCATAAGAGAACAAGAAAGAGATGAAGATTTAAGGGAACTGTTCAAGTATGTTAAAAATGAAAGAAAATACAGCCAACAAGAATTAACCAAACTAGGTAGGAAGGTTGGATGTCCCACAGATGCATTAACTGACATAGATGACGTATTAGATTGGATGTGTCACGAATATGATCCATTTGGTTAATTTATAGGTGTGCTTCACAATAGGTTAGTACCTAAGAGTCTAAGAAACAAGGTCATTGAGCTAATGCATGACGATGACATGAGAGCTCACCCAGGAAGGAATGAGACAATTAGATTAATACAAAGAACTTTCCATTGGAAGGGAATTCACAAGGATGTTAGTAATTATGTGAAGAGCTGCAACACATGCAACAGCTACAAAGGAAGAACAGACAAGGAAGTACCTCTAGGGGGATATCCTATCCCACAGACTTCTTTTGAAAGAGTATCTATAGATCTTATCACTAATCTTCATACCACGAGTAAAGGGAATAAGAATATACTAGTGTGTATCGACATGCTCAAGAGATATACAGAGTTGATACCACTAACTAGTAAAGGTGCCAAGGAATGTGTAACCGCTCTCTTTGATAAGATATTTGTCAGATATTCTGCCCCACATCTCATTATCTCAGATAATGGGACCGAGTTCAACAACTCATTAGTTCAAGAAATTTGTAATGCCTTTAAGGTAGAAAAGGTAGTGATACAACTGTATCACCCAGCCAGCAATGGCTTGGTAGAAAGGAATAATAGGAAGGTTTTAGACATATTGTGTCACACAGTCGGACAGGCTCCTGACTGGGACGTCAATTTAACTTTAGTCCAATTATCATTAAATGCTAGGCATCATACGAGTACTCGAGCAACTCCCATAAAAGCTTTGATGGGATATGAACCCAGATTACCTTATGCATGGCTGAATCAGCCAATACCACCTAATTAATCTGAAGATATCATGAAGATCAGAATCAGAAACTTTAAAGTAATCCACAAGTAATTGCACAAGAATCTAGAAGAAGCACAGAAGAATATGATAGAGAAGCATCAAGAAGGATTAAAGTCGATAGATTTCAAGAAAGGGGATGAAGTCTATATTAAGAAGGGAGTAAGAGGTGGTATTAATTATAAATTAGCCACTAAATTCACAGGACCGTACAAGGTCGTAGACGTACAAGAGACTTGAGATAAAGGTTAAGAGAATGAATAACCAAATGCCTTCTACATATGCTGAATCATTAGAAGAAGAAGAATTTTGGATAAACAAAGACAAGTTTAAGAGAGCCACAGAAGTTGAAGAATCCGAAATGACAGAGAAGTCAGAAGAAATTCCAGAAGAAAGAACTAGATATAACCATGACAGAGAAGTCAGAAGAAACTTCAGAAGAAAGAACTAGATATAACCTAAGAAATAGAAGAGTCACTTTTTCAGTGAAGTAGAAGAACAAACCCATTCAAAATTTTGGAGTTAAGTGCACTAACTTCAAATTTATTTTGACTTGAAGTGGAATATTTGGGTATGTAAGAAACAGTTCAATGCGTAGTATAAGAATTTCAGGACGTATATTAAGTTTAATCATTCCAGAAGAACATTCCTAGAAATAAAAAAATAAATAAGAAGGGTTAAGATAGATATTAAGGGATTTTAAGATAAGAGAATTTGTTTCAGAAATGATTAAGATTTTGAAGGGGTAACTAACACACTTACTTTGTTCAATCCTTAAGATGTTGATTGATGGAGACTCACTAACAAGATATTAATTGATGAAAACTTACTAACAAGTTATTAATTGATGAAAACTCACTAATAAGATATTAATTGATGAAAACTTACTAACAAGATATTGATTGGTAAAAACTTACTAATTGTTGTCACAGTAGAAGAAACCTATAAGTATTAACCACTAACCAGTTCCTTTAACCGAGATGCTAATTTTGTTTTAGTATCAAGCAGTAAAGTTATAAGGTTTAATGTACAAAGTTACTCAGAATTACAGTAAGAACGTCCTACGAAATTTTGTAAAAACACAATACACAGTCTCAGTAGGAAGTCAAGGACACACTTGTTATTGCATACATATACACAAGGATATTATCTCCCAGGACTTGTCCCCAAGTAGTAGATCACTGCATCGAATAAGAAGTCATCAAGTGTCGTCAATGAAGAATGAAATTTATTTTTTCATAAAGAAAGGCGATATCCCCCTAAATAGAGTAGGACAGAGGACTGAACCAATCAGCACTGTAAACCAGGATAGAATTTCAATTTTTTTGCTTCTGCAATGAATTTATATAACCTATGTGGCCTAAAGATTTTTTTATTTTTGCATTCAGTTTTCATGTTTTCTTAATGTGATTTACTCACATTTAAATTCAGTTTGATGTTTCTTTTAATATTACTTAATCAGGAATTAGTTCAATTTTATATTCAATTTTGATGTTGCTCTTAACGTTACTTAACCCTTAAACGCTGAAGCGGTATTTTAAAAATCGTCTCCCGTATGCCGGCGGCGTTTGCGAGTGAGTGCCGAAGCGGAAAAAATGTTTTTTCAAAAAATCACAGTACGCTTAGTTTTCAAGATTAAGAGTTCATTTATGGCTCCTTTTTTTGTAATTGCCTGAAGTTTAGTATGCAACCATCAGAAATGAAAAAAATATCATTATCATATATAAATATTGGGATATATGACCGCACGAAAAAAAATTTCATATATAATTGTATACAAATTGTGCTGTGAGCAAAACGGTTAAAGCTAACGAGTTCATTTTTTTTCGTTGTATTGTACACTAAATTGCGATCATTTTGGGTATATAACACATTGTAAAACGATCAAGGCAACACTGAGAAAATCACAAAATGATGCATGAATTCGTAACGCGTGGACGTAAAAAAAAAGCAGTTTTCAAAAATCCACCGTAAATCGAAATATTGTGCTAGAGACCTCCTGTTTGTTGCAAAATGAAGGTAATTGATTGAATATTACTAGACTGTAAGTGTTGTAGCTTACAATGGCAGTTTTCGACCATTTTGGTAGAGTCAAAGTTGACCGAAGGACGAATTTTTTCTATTTATCGTTATTTATATGCAATTATTTCAAAACTTATAAAAGCTACAACCATAGGTTGTTTTTAGGTATTCTACAAGAAATTGCACACATTTTCATATATAAAACTTTATGTAACGGCTAATTTAAAATGATGCAAACATTACGACAATCGGACGAAAAAATTTGTGATTTTTTCGGAAGAGTTACCGCGCGGACGTAAGGAAAGTTTATTTCATAAATTCACCATAAATCGAAATATTGTGATAGAGACTTCCAATTTGTCGCAAAATGAAGGTAAATGATTGAGTATTACTAGAATGTAAGAATTTTAGCTTACAATTGCGTTTTTCGACCATTTCGGTCGAGTCAAATTTGACCGAAGGTTGAAATTTTGGCACTTATCGTTATTTATATGAAAATATTTCAAAACTGATAAACGCTACAACCATGAGTTGTTTATGTTGTATTCTACATGAAATTGCTCACATTTTCATATATAATACTCCATGTAATGGCTAATATAGAATGGTACAAAAATTATGTCAAAATGACGAAATAATTTCTGAGATGTGTCGCTGATACTTTTTAGTGCGGCAAGAAAGAAATTCGCGCTTGTGCGCCTGGGTAACGATTGTAAACAAAACAACGCCTTGATCCGTGAGCTCCCAGCATCCCCCAAGGCGCGTGATTCAAATGTTTTTGCCTAGTAGGCCTGTAACTATTTTTCCGCAAATTTTTAAAAAAACTTTTTTATATTGACGTACCATACGTCCAATCGGCACGCAACAGACAATTTATATTGATGTTTAATGTCCAGTCGGCGTTAAAGGGTTAATCAAGGATTTATTCATGCTTACATTCAATTTTGTTGTTACTCTTAATGTTACTTAATCAAGGATTTGTACATGTTTATATTCAGTTTTGATGTTTTTCAAGTTAAAGTTTCAATATGATTTCCAAGAAGCATAAGTTAGGAGTCCTCTTGTAGGTATATTATTTGGTTCAGCTTAGTTAGAGCTGTCGGAGACAGCTAGGTATCCGACAGCTAGGTAGTGGGCCGAGACTGTTACAGTGTTACAGTGAGGATTACTGAATTAAGGGAAATTGTTTCAAAAGACATTATCTTATAAAAACTTAAAAAAAAGGACAAAGAACGGTTGTCTCCAAACCACAACAAAGTGTAAAGGAAACATTCATACGCAAGGGCGTGACAAGCGGTATTGACCAGGCACCCTCAAGAAATTGGAACTCGGAAAACTCGGTCACACCTCATTTACGCCTACATCAGCCCTTTTCGCAGGATTAATTGGCGCTCCCTTTTGACAGGTCAGAGAGTAGAGGGATAATTCCAGCAGCCCATCTGGCAAATGTTAGAAAAGGAATTCTATGCTCCCTTGTTTAAAAAAGGGGAAGAGTTAAACTCGAAAGCTCCACCCTTTCTAAGGGTAGGCCTATGGTTTTAACCAATCAAATCAGCAGTGCCAGACTGTAAGGATGGCCCAAAATAGTGTCCCAACGAACACCCTATGAGGATACCCAAGGGTAGGAACAAGAGGCTTTTCCAAATGAAGAATATACGAATCACTGCAGAAGATATGACAAGAAGGCAGTTCTTTAGAAAGTCTGTAGCCACTGAGACAAGAATTCTTTCAGAAGATGCCACACCCAGTCAAAATCCAAAATCCATAGGCGAAGCTAAGATGTCATCCGATTAAAAAGGCTCGACAGAGAGAGAGAGAAGACAGTGGAGGCAAAGAGTGGAGAACAGGGGAGAAGAAGAACCAGAGGTGAGGGAAGAGGTGCTAAGTGTGGTGTGCGTATAGACAGTGATAGGTGACAAAATTGTACTCAGTAAAATTCCCTTGTGCCTAACAGACTTGCAAACGAAACAAAGGGCCTTCAAATCAGTTAGTCTCAGTCTAAGTGTCCAGAAACAGAAAGGTGGAAATATGATAAGTTTATTCAGTACAAGAATAAATACATATGTAATGAGGAGATTTCCTCATTATACATTTGGTAAACGTGCAGCTCGAGCGTCAAGGCAAACTAATACAAAAAAAGATTTCACCTCCCTTGATAGCATTACAACACCCACGTATTAGGATAAAAAAAATCAGTATCAGAAATATCACTATCAGCAAAATCACTAAAAAAATTGCTATCATTAAAATCACCAGTATCAATATAAAAAAAAATATCACCAATGTCAATGCTTGTCCATTCACCAAGGAATTCAGCAAAAAAATTCAGCAAGATTCAACACAATTCACCAAGATTCAGCCAGATTCATCAAGATTCAGCAAAAGTCATCCCCCATGAATGACTGAAATATTCTCCAAAGTCACAAAAACTCAACAAATAATTAAGACAATACTTCTCCCATCAATTCATTGTAATAATTCTCCATGAATAATTATCTGTAATAATTATAAAATAATCTCCCATGAAATATCTCAAATCTCTCGTAAAACAAGTCTCCCGTAATGATAATTATACTTAAGCAACCCTCCCGTGACACATCTCAAGTATAATAATTATTAATAATAATAATAACTCTCCATAGCAATAATTCTCTTGCAAAGATCTCAAGTAAGAGTGAAATTCAAATAGCTTACACTAGTATTGCTGAATCCTATGGTATACCACCATTTCCACACCCAAACAGACACAACACCATTCACGGCATCGGGCAACACCATACATCACCACTCGGCACCATTTTCAAAGTAATCCCTCCAACACAATAAAAAAAATAATAATAATCTGTGTCTCCCCAATATATTTGTGTCTTCCAAGGCACAAGGAAAACATACACCCATACAATGCATTTCAATTCTTTCTAAAAAAAAGACTCTACGGGCGTTTCACTTCATCAACCAATCAATCAGCTGATATCAATGTCAAGGCCAGACTTATCTTCAACAGCCTGACAAAGAAAAAAAAAGGAAGGAGGAGTTCACCCACCTGAGAAAAAAAAAGTTTCTCCCCCCCGTTAGAACAACCCCTCAGTCAAGCGATAGAACACTCCCCCAAGGCAGACACAGTAGTCCCCATCTCCCCTGCAATGTGCTGAGCCCGTGAAATTCAGTGGCCGCTCTGTCTCCAAGCCAAATATGCTATCTAAGCACAGTTCACATACATAAACACATCTCTATACACTCTTGTATTAAACAAAGACGAATACGTCTATTATAAACACGTGCAAATAAAGAAAACATGTCACTTTGCTACTATGGGGAAAGAAAAAAAATGTTTCGACCTCTTGAACCAGTCCCATTTCATTGAAATATTAAAAAAAAAATAAACAACATTCTTTAACACTCACCACTCCATAATGGGAACAAAAAGAACTTGGAATTTGCGTAATGCACGGCAGTGATACATGCATGATTGTCTCGGGATGCACTCGACATTACACAAGCAAAAGTCACACTGAGTGCTTGCAACTGCTTCTAGGCTGACTCCCTGGGAAAAATGCTGAGTCCAATAAAATCCTTCCCACTCCCCTTAGCACAGTTAACGGATAGATATTTCTCATTTTTATTACTAAGTAACTGAAAACTAACAGTTTAACAATTTTCCACAATCCCACAAAGGTTTTGTCGTTCGAAAACTATCGCTAAGCTATAACCCCTTTATTTTTTTTAACTGGTCACCTATCTCTTCATTGGCGTTCCCAGGCATAAAAAAAAACTGTTATACCCCTTTTTAACCGCTCGCCACCAAAACCTGTAATGAGGAGATTTCCTCATTATACATTTGGTAAACTTGTAGCTCGAGCGTCAAGGCAAACTAATACACACAGCCCCTCTCTCTCTCTCTCTCTCTCTCTCTCTCTCTCTCTCTCTCTCTCTCTCTCTCTCTCTCTCTCTCTCTCTCTCTCCGACAATCTCTTTCTCTTCACCTCTTTCTCTCCACTCTAACAGGTAACCAAAATGAGAGAGTTGCATCATAAGAAAATACATTTATTAACAATGAATAAATAATGAATTAATCAAGTCTTACAGACTAACTCAAAAACCCCAACAGTAAAATGTCTGACAGTATTCAGTCACCAAAAAGTCTACATCCATCGGGACTCTCTTTCGGTCCCCCCATTGCCAGAACTGTCTGTTTCAAAGATACAGAACACATCCCATAACTACACACACAAGTTTAACAATCAGAGATTAAAGATTGGATATTCCTACAAACATGTCAAATAGATAACAAGCCAGTCTTTGGCTAAAGTAATTTAACTCACCCATGCAGCCGGACTATTTCGCACACTTAATAAAAAACTCCCGGTGAGCACCACGGCATCTTGCCTTTCCCTCGAAGACACCTCTATCAAAATCCCCCCATAGACTTGGGTATGATACTTTTTAATAGAAGATGCGCACACGCACTTACGAACACACACTTCGTTAGCGCCTCACAATTCTAGCTACATCCAGTTTCACAAAGGCACTTTGAGAAGAGTTCATGACCTGAGTACATTGACTTGTCTAACTAAGCAGTTTTATGTCACGCCATCCACAAAAACTCATTGTTCAGCTTTCTCGGGTCGTTGCTTCTGCTCTGTTCTTCACATTCCATAGGTCACAGCGAACATATTGGCAATATATTATTAATCAAAAACCCTAGGCCTACACATATAAGGACACATCAATTTAATTTTTCCCAAAATAAAATTTTAAGATAAACCAGTTAGATAGATTCCGCAAGTTGAGATTAATTATATAATTACTGCCAAACCAATTCCAGCCCCCACTCGGTCAATGCTACTTTAGGGCTGTTACTAGTAGTTACTAGTACACATAGACAATGACTCACCAATATGCATTCTTGCCTCCTCAGAATCATTCTTCCTCCTTTACCTAACACTACTCTTTGCCCTCCTAGCCTGTTCCATAATCTTAGTTTTAACACTCATACGGCACATATATACTCATCATCCTATATATGTCTGTCAAAGAGTCCCCTAACTCTCTAACCCAAACTCTCCTATTATCCCCATACTTAGCTGTGCAATATTTCTCATACTCCCTAAAAAGGTTCCCTACGTCCCTACTACCACATTCCTCATACCTTGCACATCGGGGTACCTCTCTCATATACACAGCTTTTTGTACTTTTTGCTCACTCTCACTAGTTCCATCCTGACCCTTCTTACCCTCTTCTGAATAGAGTGAATCCACTTTCATACTTACATCCATACTTTTAGTCATACTCTTCTTACCCTTCTTCTTCCTACCTACTTGTTCCCATTTACCACCATCCGAATCACACTCAACCTGTACCTTCTTACCCTTCCTACCTACTTGTTCCCATTTACCACCATCCGAATCACTCTCAACCTGTACCTTACTCTCGGCTCTTTTTTCATCTTCATCCGTCCTTCTCTTATCCTGCTCATTATTTGTACTACAGTGGTACCTCGACATACGAAATTAATCCTTTCCGAGGCAGCCTTCGTATCATGAGCTTTTCATATCTTGAACCACATTTTACATGTAAAATGCCTAATCCATTCCAAGCCCTACAAAAACACCCCAGTAGGTTATATTTCCAGGCTAACAACACATGTTCTAGGGTTACGACGCCGATACGACGGAAGAAATATGACTCCAAAAAGGCAAAATACTGTACATGCTTGAGTAATATTCAACTGCATGTAATGTTCAAACCCATTTTTACTGCATATATTAGGACTTTAGCATATGTCCCTTAGCAATAAGCCTAGCCTATATTAGCAGTTGCTACTGTAGCCTAGTCTATGATTTTAACATCTAAACCTAAGAAGCTAAAAGCTTAGAATATGCCAATAAAATGTATAAATAATCAGTATGTACTCATTTCAAATAATTATTAATTAATCATTAACTATAATAATAATAAAAAAAAAACTTCCCACCTTTTGTTTACATTCAGCACTTACAAGTACCGAACGATCGCCAACCAATCACTTTTCCTAGCACACAGTAAGCCATAAATTTTCATTATCTCTCTTCAACTAATGAAACTACCAAACAGTATAGTAACCATTCATTTATATTCTTTATTCTATCTTTACCTAATGGAGATACCGAGTTACTTACAGCTATAATGAAACGTATACGTAATATTAAAACAGAATAAGAATTCTAGAAAATACGTATTTGTTGGCTTTGATGATAGCAGTTTGATTTATTTTATATTTTATGATATCAAATTCACAATTTCTTTTAATTAAATGTATAGCATGTACTCATTTCAAATAATTATTAAGTAACCATTAACTATTAATAAACAATCAAGCAAAAAAAAAAATGCTTCCAAACTTCTGTTTACGTTCAGCACTTACGAGTACCAAACGATCGCCAAGCAACCACTTTCACCTAGCACACAGTACGTACAGTAATCAAATTTTCATTATCTCTCTTCAACTACTGAAAATATCAAACGGTATAATAACCATTCAATTCTATTCTTTATTCTATCTTTACCTAATGTTTTTTTTATTAAATGTATTGCATGAATAAGTTTTTCAATTTACAGCATCCTTTTACCAATAGAATACATAGAGCACAAGGGGTAGATGCTGACCAATAGGAGAGCAGGATCTTACCGGGTGACTAGCATCAGGAGCCAATGGGAGAGCAGGAGGATGGTGGCGATTTTACTCAGTTGGCAGCACGCGAGTTTTAAAATTATTCTCGGTGGTCCAGGCGAATCTCGGGACTTTACAGTAACAACCTTTCGTAACTTGAACTATTTTCGTATGTAGAGCCAAAAAAATCTTCGTATTTGCTTTTGTATCTCGAGTTTTTCGTAAGTTGAGCCTTTTGTATGTCGAGGTACCACTGTAATCTTCTTTCCCTTTGCCCTTTTCTTACTTTCAACTCCCTTCTTATCCTTCTGCTCACGTTTCTCCTTATCCTGTATCTTCCTCTTCCCCTCACTTGCCCCAACCATATCACTTTCATCACTCATACTCTCATCCATTTGCTCTTCCACATTCTAAGTCACTCCTGGCCCATCACAAGACTCAGTAAACCTACCTCCAACAACTCCCTCTCCAAAAAACCCTTTCATCATTTCCTTCATCATCTTTTGCACATCCATCTTCTCAACCATCCACTGCTCGACCTCTTTCACTCCCTTTCTCATTCCCTCTTCTGCACTCCTCATCGCTCCTCTCAACCCTTCCAATTCCCCCTTATACTTCTCATTCTCAGTCCCAATCCTCTTGTACTCTTCTTCCACTCTTTCCTTAGCTTCCCTCAACAACCGCAACTCCTCCTTCAGCCTCTCCACTTCAGTCAAACCTTCCATACGTATTTTCTTTACCAGTCACACAACTCACTATACCAATCGTTCTGCAGCTGCCACACCAGCAAACACCAACACTGTCTCCAACAAAATCAAGTACAACAAACACTCTTCAGCTCAACAACAACCAGACACACACACACACAACAGCTATACAATGTAAATATCAATAAAAAAACACCCAATAACAACTGACCATCAATAAACTCTGCCAAAACCACTGTCCTCTATGATTGCTCATCACAGACTGACTGACTGACTTACCCGGCAACCACGCTAGCAGACAACCTAGACAATCCCATCAAGCAAACCACTCTTTAACTATCCATCCACCACTTATGCTCTCTCTCTCTCTCTCTCTCTCTCTCTCTCTCTCTCTCTCTCTCTCTCTCTCTCTCTCTCTCTCTCTTGGAAAACTACAGACATAAATACATACTACACAATATTAACAGCAATGCAAACACAAAACACGACATATCAACCATACAAAAAGTTTTCCAATCACTCCCGACAATTGCAAACAACCCAACTATGCTCTCACTTTCTCTCACAAGTAACTCTCGAGAACGTTGTCAAATGCAACAAGCAGATCTCACCTCCATAATTCATTCCTCCAATGATTAATTCTTCCTAAAGTAAAGGAGCGAGGGTTTGTATAATGTGTAGGAACAAATCATAATTTTTAAAGTAAATTGTATTTTTCCTAACACAAACCTGAGGTCCTTAACATTTAGGTCCACCTCTCAATCAGTTCCTGGGCCTAAAGCAAAGTGGAATGTTTACATTCAGTCGGGCTGGACTCCGACTACCTGACAAGCAGTTACTGCCCAACTACCTTGTTAAATCTTCAATGGCCAAATTCCAGCCAACACTGAAAATAATTCCTAATGTAAAGGACCTCAGGTTTTTATAGTTAGGAAAAATACAATTTACTTTAAAATTGTGATTTTTTATAATTAAAATAGTATGGCATATCAGTTAAGATTATAAAATAAACATGTCATAACTGTAAGATAGTATGGCCTGTAAACAGATTGGAATGTGAGCACGCGCCATCGTAATATATTTTGACTTTTGGGTGTAAGGCTTCTTTTAATATTTGTAGAATTGATGCACTATTGTGTTACTTGTCTTTATTTTTCCACACATTTTGATATTTTATGTAAAGTAGTAAAAGTTTTGTGTTCATGATGTTTTATATTCTCTTTGTTATTTCATTGATTCCATTTATGGTGTATCAAGTAAATGCCACAGGAGTTTGTTTTTTGTAGTATTTCAATTTATTACCACCAAACTCATTAACCCTTAAACGCCGAAGCGGTAAAAAAAAAATTGTCTCCCGTGTGCTGGAGGTGTTTCAGAGTGAGCGCGGAAGCGGAAAAAATATTTTTTTCAAAAAATCACAGCGCGCTTAGTTTTCAAGATTAAGAGTTCATTTTTGGCTCCTTTTTTTGTCATTGGCTGAAGTTTAGTATGCAACCATCAGAAATGAAAAAATTATCATTATCATATATAAATAATGCGATATATGATAGCGCAAAAACGAAATTTCCTATATAATTGTATTCAAATCGCGCTGTGCGCAAAACGGTTAAAGGTAACAAGTTACTTTTTTTCCGTTGTAATGTACAGTAAATTGCGATCATTTTGGTATATAACACATTGTAAAACGATAAAAGCAATACAGAGAAAATATTATCACAAAATAATGCATGAATTCGTAACGTGCGGACGTAAACAAATATTTTTTTCAAAAATTCACCATAAATCTAAATATTGTCCTAGAGACTTCCAATTTCTTTCAAAATGAAGACAAATGATTGAATATTAATATACTGTAAGAGTATTAGCTTACAATTGCAGTTTTCGACCATATCAGACAAGTTAAAATTGACCGAATGTCGAATTTTTTTTATATTATTTTTTATATGCAATTATTTCGGAAATAAGAAAAGCTACAACCTTCAAATATTTTTCATTTTATTCTACATGAAATTGCGCACATTTTCATATATAAAACTCTATGAAATGCCTAATATGAAACGGAGCAAATATTCCGAGAATGGGACGTACGCATTTCGGAGATTTGTGGCGGAGAATCCGCGCGCGGAGGGAAGGAAAGTTTCTTTTTAAATTCACCATAAATCTAAATATTTTGCTAGAGACTTCGAATTTGTTTCAAGATGAAGATAAATGACTGAATATTACTAGACTGTAAGAGTTTTAGCTTACAATTGCGTTTTTCGACCATTTCGGTAGAGTCAAAGTTGACCGAACGTGGTTTTTTTTCTATTTATCGTGATTTATATGCACATATTTCAAAAATGAGAAAAGCTACAACATTCAATTATTTTTAGTTGTATTCTACATGAAATTGCGCACATTTTCATATATAAAACTTTATGTAACGGCTAATTTAAAATGGTGCAAACATTACCACAATCGCACGTATGATTTTTTCGGAAGAGTTACCGCGCGGACGTAAAGAAAATGTTATTTTTTTCATAAATTCACCATAAATCGAAATATTGTGCTAGAGATTTCCAATTTGTTGCAAAATGAAGGTAAATGATTGAATATTACTAGAACATAAGCGTTTTAGCTTGCAATTGCGTTTTTCGACCATTTCGGTAGAGTCAAAGTTGACCGAAGGTTGAAATTTTGGCACTTATCGTTATTTATATGAAAACATCTCAAAACTGATAAAAGCTACAACCATGGGTTGTTTTTAGTTGTATTGTGCATGAAATTGCGCACATTTCCATATATAAAACTTTATATAACGGCTAATTTTAAAATGGTGTAAACATTACCACAATCGCATGTATGATTTTTTTTGGAAGAGTTACCGCGCGGACGTAAGGAAAAAGTTTTTTCATAAATTCACCATAAATCGAAATATTGTGCTAGAGACTTCCAATTAGTTGTAAAATTAAGGTAAATGATTGAATATTACGAAAATATAAGAGTTTTAGCTTATAATTGCGTTTTTCGACCATTTCGGTAGAGTCAAAGTTGACCGAAGGTTGAAATTTTGGCACTTATCGTTATTTATATGAAAATATCTCAAAACTGATAAAAGCTACAATCATGAGTATTTTTTTGTTGTATTCTACATAAAAATGCGCACATTTTAATATATAATACTTCATGTAACAGCTAATTTACAATGGTACAAAAATTATGTCCAAGTGACGAAATAATTTCCGAGATGTGTCACAGATACTTTTTAGTGCGGCAAGAAAGAAATTCGCGCTTGCGCGCCTGCGTAACGATTGTAAACAAAACAACACCTTGATCCGTGAACTCCCAGCATCCCCCAAGGCGCGTGATTCAAAAGTTTTAGGCTGGTAGGCCTATAAGTATTTTTCTGCGAATTTTAAAAAAAACTTTTGTAAGTCGACGTAAAAGACGTCCAGTCGGCACACGAGAGACAAAAAATGTCGACGTAAAATACGTCCAGTCGGCAGTAAAGGGTTAAGACACTGTCTTAATGACCATGGAAGAGTAAATTTTGTCCAATAAAAAGTACAGGCAATAAACTGGATTACGGCGTTCCAACTTTTCGGTGCTTGGCTCATGGTGCAGTTAACCTGATTTTATGGTGTTGCCAGCAGTTTTACCCAGTCTTACAGTGATTATGGTGCTATAAGTGCCATTTTTTCCCATTATTATTATTATGATGTTCTGTTCCGGTTAACAGCGTTTTTTTGGGTTACAGTGCTCTGCCAGGAACAGAACCCCTGCTGTTAACTGGGGACTGCCTGCTATTATTGACTGCAAAGTAAGAATTCATGTGGAAAGAGACCCGAGCATTATTTTTTATATTCTTTGCTTGATGGTATAAGTGACATTCTTTTCTATGTTGTGACACAGCAGGCCCCCCCGTATTCACATTACCTGGATTTGCGGATTCATGGATTCACGGGTTCATGGATTCGCAGATTTCTCTCTGGACCTTATCTACCGATAATTTGCAGGAAATTTGCCTAGTTGCGGTATTTTTATTTGATCAATTTCATCAGAAAATGCACTTGTGATAAAAATATAAAAAAAAACAAAGTATAAAAATTTTTAGTGGGTTCTCTCAAGTTTGACATACCAAAATAGGCAAATTTGAGTGTTTTTATAGGCATTCCAACTTTTTGCAGATTCTAAACATTCGCGGGGGGCTCTGGTATGCATCCGTTGTGAATATGGGGGACCACTGTAATTCTGAAGAACAGTGATAGAATTATTCTTTGTGGTTAGTAAATGCTATTAATGTACCTTGGTTATACAGGGACCATCAAGGAGAGGTACACATCTCAGAATTGGCTATACTGTATGCATAAATAATTAGCCTGTTCATCTGCTGCCAGGAGAATTCTCAGATAACAATCTCAGAAATGTTTAATCCATGGTACATTGATGACAGTCATTGCATCAACAGACAAGTGAAGGCCCCCATTTAGGTAACAGAATCCTTGGATAAGATAGGTCGTATTCTTTAATGGCACATTTGCAGCAATCACTTGTTATTAATTTGTTGCAAGTTGTGTTTTCAGTATTGTAATGAAAACAGTACAACAGGTTATTAGACTATTAATATTTTTTATCTGAATGGTAAGGTAATTTCTTCAACTTTTGATACAGTAGACTCCCCTGATTATTCTTTTGGTATCAAATGCCCTTATCACAATGTGTCTAGTATTTTCAGTTATCCTGAGTTATTTCACCACGCCTCTTTATGCCATGCATATTGATGGTGACATGTAAACATGAGTCCCAGCAAAATTTAAGAAAGGCAAGAAGGGTGCTTGGCCCAGGACCACTTACTAGTAGGTGTTAGGGAAACTTAATTCCGCTAAATCAGGTCCTAACCTAACTGCATCCAATCTTCGTAATGTAATTTAACCTATCCTAATCTAGTTTAAGCTAGTGGACACTTACTTCCTAATCAAATCGAGTCTATACCTGCTAGGCATCTAGTAGTGCTGTCAGTGCACCTCACATGATACACTGTAGGCAACAATGGGATATTCACCGATTTCCTTTACCTTTTAGTTAGTTAGCTACAGTCATAAATTGATTACAATTTCTGTTAAAACCAGCAAGTATAAAATAAAAAAAAAATGATAAAACATGCATTTATTGAAATGAACTGAAAAGTAAAAAAATAATTATTTGAGGGGATACGCCAGCCTTTTATTACAATTAATCATGTCTACAAATAAAAGGCTAAAACATGCATTTATTGGAATGAACTGAAAAGTAAAAAATTTTTTGAGAGATACACCAGGATTTAATTACAGTTAATCATATCTACAAATAAAAGGGTGGGTACACAACATGGAGGGAAATACTACAAGCAATAAAGAAATGTTTCTTTTCTTGTAACATTTCCTTCCATGTTTGGCTCTCATGTTTTTATTTTTGTAGACATAATTGATTTTAAGAAAATCCTGGTGTCGCAGAAATGTATCTATTACTACTTTTAGTGCATTTTAATAAAATTGTGTTTTAGAAAAAGTGTAATTTTTTTCTGTTACACCTGTAAAGTATTTTGCTGTCAATATCGATTTCAGTGCTGAATGACCACAGCAGTCCCAGTCATTGGCCTTTGGCCTAAATTTTGTATTCCATTTGCAATTAGTATATAACTAATTAAGAATGTGGGTAATAAAAAAAGAATAATTTAAATTCTGCTAACTGTCATAAATGGCACTATCATGAAAGTAAATATTGAAATATGTACTTTAATTTGTAAAAAAAAAAAAATCATAAAGTTATCCACGATCACTTGAGATGGTCTAATATTAAGAATTTATAACCAACGAACAATGAAATAGATAAAGGAAGTTAGCCATAGTATTTACAAGAATACATAGGTACAGGCACAAGAGATCATTTTTGTTACGTCAGTTATTTTGTGGATGACAACTAAAATTCGCCCTACTGATAATTATAGTATTTTAAATATATTGTTGATTCAATCACCGTACTTACTGATGCCCAACAGGTGTCCAAAAACGTATGGTGAATTGGTGAACGTTGTGCAGTTCCATCGGTGCATATGAAACTGAAACTGGCATTCGCTAATGCCCATCCGTGCCCCTTCACTTACAATCTGCATAATAGAATAAAAAAAATGTCAAGTTTTATGCTCCCCATAAATTTCATTGTCCGTCCTATTGGCATTAGTTTTATCTGCATGGAGGTTCAGTAATGATGTACGTATTTGATTCTTTGTCAGCTAAAATGAGATCCTATTGTTAAACAGGTGATGTCCTCTTTTAGAGTGATTATATTACCAAAGATATTTTTCTTTTTTTTATTAGTAATGCCTAGAACTATGTCACATGGTAGGATAGTTTAATTGGTACTTGAGGAAATAATTTGGAGATAAAAAAAATATCTAAGCAATTTGGGAGGCAGTTTAGGTAGTAGCACAGTGCACAGTGTATTTAGTAAGTTAAGCAGTAGTTCCATGTCATTCATGTTAGGTATATACTTAGTATCTTCTGAAATTCATAGCCTTTAGACCAAGTTGATCTTTGATGTTGTTTTACTTGATGCCATACAAAATAATTCATCATTCATATCTTCCGCAAAAAGTTGAAGTATAACTCAGTTTAACCAGACCACTAAGCTGAAACAGCTCTCCTAAGGCTGGCCCGAAGGATTAGATATTTTTATGTGGCTAGGAACCAATTGGTTACCTAGCATTGGGACTACAGCTTATTGTGGGATCCGAACAACATTATATCAAGAAATTAATTTCTAATCACCAGAAACAAAACCCTATTACTGTTGGCAGAGCAGGGAATCAAACTTCCACAGTATTATTGAATAGAGCGCCCTTCCAAGTCATGATGTCATAATTTATTTGTTATAGATATATTTACTTTTTCTAGAATAGCTCAAGATTATACATTTACTTTAATAACTTATTAAATGTCAGCTATTCTGAATATGTAGATGTCAATTTTTTTAAATAGCCTTTAGATTATACCTTTTTATGTATGTAACTTACCAAGTAATTATATTGCCTAAAGTTTCACTCGCCAGCAGCTTTAAATTTTGAAATTCGCAATAAGGCTAATTTGTTTAGGTTCATTGGCCCCGCCCACTTAATGAAGGAACAGTGCAGCTGAAAGTCATCAATAGATTTCTGCCGGCTCTCAAATGAAATTCATTTGCGAGTGGTCAGCTTGATTTTGATCTTATATGTCTCCATCGGTGTTTTTCTACCTTTGGTGATGTATTGGTACCCTTTGCTAACAAGACTTTACTACTGGAAACTAATGTAGTTGACTTATTATCATGTCTGACTTGAGTATAACTAGCTTGCGGTATTGCAACAAGGGCTGCATATGAGACTACAAAAGTCTATGTGTACATAATGTAGGGTACAGGTTTGCGCAATTAATTGTACCTGCAATGAGTGTTCTGACTAGGATGCCAGTAACTGGAGGGTATGAGAATCACATTTAAATAAATTAGACAAGGACAAGAAACATAAAGCTGCTGCCAGAGGTGAGAGTAAAACAGTAGTGAATTAGACTAGATAGTTCTGTTAGTCTTCTGTAGATGTTCCTGTAATTTCTGTACCCTCTCATTCTTTGTCCCCTATTCCTAATATTTTCATTAATCAACCTGCACCTTTACCAAGCCCTCACCCGAGACCCCAACCCCCTTGCCAGCCTCGAGTCCAAAATGAATCGTAATTTTGACCAGAAGATTGGTCTAATAGTGGACACAGTAGCCCAATTGGGTGTATCAGTGAAAGTTCTTATGGACAAAGTGGATAGTAAAGTGTTGTTGAAGTGACAGTGGTGGAGGTGCCTGTTTGTCCCACTGATGCTCCTAGGCAAAGGTCACTCCCATGCACAAGGGAACTGTCATACCAGAAGCCCAAGGCAGGAGACCCCACAAACAGATCTGTTGTAGCATCCCAGGTCGCGACTTCAGATGGCCATTGGAAAGGTATCCAGATGGAAGTGATTTGGCTGTCCTCTAGTTCTTATTCTTCATGCCTGGAGTGGAATCACCAATGGCGCTTCAGTGACATATTAAGACCATTGAAAAGGCTGCAGTAGACTGTGTTCACTCTCCTGCATTGCCATGCAAGCGTCTTATGGATCCCTTGCTACCATCGTGGGGATTCTCCAGAGCATTGTCAGTCAATGACCTGTGTTAATGCCAGGGTGCTCTTTTTTGTTGAAGAAACATACTTCTAGGAGCAACCTCCCATTGGTGCCTGAGCTCCCACTTGCTCCTGAGCTCCCATTTGCACCCATACTGCATTTGGCAATGGATCTCCCTCTGTTGCCCGAGCATTCAGTCACGCCAGAGTGTCCATTTAGTAACTGAGTACTCTCATTCATCTGACCATGTTACAGTTGAATGCACTGATTGGTCTAGGGAGCGCTCGACATGGTCTCAGATGGTTCTGGTGCCAGATGCCAGACATTTGGCACCAGCCACTTCAGCTTTGCTTCCACATCCCTTGATTCCTGTTGACAACACTGTGAACCCATCATTAGCTCCGATTCAACAACAGCTTGCCGCCATCATGAATTAACTTAAAAAGGAGCCCTCGACAGGAGTATTGCACACGGCTCCTCAGACACCGGTGGACTCTAACTTATTGCTGATCTCAGATGTAGATCAGAATTCAATGCCTTTGGGTTATGCAGCATTGATGAATTATTTTCTGCAATTGTTACTGAGGTTTTTCTGTTTAGTGGCTTCATTTTCCCTGGCTTCGACTTTCATTATGGGCGACAGATCGAGTGACTCCACTAAACTTCCAAAGATGGTGCTCTCATCTTCAACTAGGAAGGCACTTACTGTTTTTGAGAAATGGCTCTTGGAGAAGAGAGAGCAAGGAAAGTTGTCTTTTGCTTACCCACTTCTTGTTTGGTATGTTGGAGATAAAGTGCATCAGGAAGCTCTTCTGGGAGTGGTTGCCTCATCCCAGGAAGACTCCTATGGGAGTGGCTGCCTCATCCCAGGGAGACCCCTCCAGGCTCATTGATTCTTCTTGAAAGTTTAACCTTTGCCTCTGCCAAAGTGATGTTCTCCACTATCAAATTAGATAACTTTCTGGAGGATTTACTCGAGATTTATGGAGTTATGAGCTTATTGGGTGTATGTCCTGTCATGCGCCGATAAGGGTATTAGAGATGGTACACAAGAAATTGGTTCTCTCTTTGCAATGGGAATGCTAAAAAAGAGAGAACTTTGGTGTTTGTTCATCTTGAAGAGTGTCACAGCCTCTCAGAAGTCAGCATTGTTGTTTTCGCCTCTCGATCACCAACATCTCTTCCCGCAATCCGTCATCAGTGACATTGCCGTGGATCTCCAAAAGAAGAGTACACAAGATCTTTTAGCTTGCTCACCAAGACACCTTAGAGAATTTTCTTTGGTTCATTCCAGATTGGTGTCTTCTCTTCAGCCCCTGCCCTTTTGTAGTGGCAGATCAAGACCACATTCTAGACCCAGGATGAACCTTTGTTAGTCATCCTGCCCTTGTAAGAAGACTTCCATTAAGCCTTCCCCTCCCAAAAAGAAGTTCTCCCCTCCATGTGCCAGTACATCAACTCACCCATCACGTTGACTGCCTGCTCGGTAGGCTCAGAGAGGTATTCGGCTCTCACAAACAAAATCTTATCCCTCCTCCAGAAGGAAGCATTGAAGTAGTCGAAGAAGTCAGTTGGAAGTTCCCTACAATTGTGTCTTTGTGGTACCCAAAGCATCACGGGGATGGAGGCCAGTACTGGATGTCAGTGCCTCGAATTTCTTTGTTGAAACGACGAAATTCAAGATGGAAAAAAGTAATTCTACCATTTATTCAGCAAGGCAACTGGATGATAACTATAGACATGCAGGATGCTTATTTGCACATCCCAGTGCATCCAAAGTCCAGAGAGTACCTTTGCTTTGTGTTCCACAATAGAGACTACCAGTTCTGAGCCCTGTGCTTTGGGATTTAGACAGCACTGCAAATCTTTACTTGGGTACTTGCTGTGCTCGCCCAATGACTTGATCTAATTGGGATCAACATCTCCTTCTTTTTAAACAACTGGCTCCTTCGATCATCGTTGTAGGAAAGGTGCATGGAGGATTGTCAGAAGACCCTTCTCTTAGTGCAGGATTTCGGCCTGTTAATCAACCATCGCAAGTCCCAATTGATTCCTAAACAGAGAATTATATATTTGGGGAGAGTGATAGATTCTCGGAATTTTCAGGTTTTTTCCATCCCCAAAAGAATACAGGCGTGTCTCAAGAAAGTGAACGGGTTCCTCTCATAACATACCTGCTCCGCTAAGCAATGGATGAGCCTTCTTAGCAAGTTAGCCTCCATGGAGAAGGTTGTCGCCCTGGGAAGGCTCCATATGAGGTCTCTTCAGTTTTATCTTCGTTTCAGCTAGTACAGACGAACTCATCCAGATTCCTTCTTTTTTATATAAGAACGTACAAACTGCTCCATGGATGCACTCTTGAAATGGGTCTCTGGTCCTCGTTTCGAACCTATATGTTTTTCTTTTTACGAAACATTACCAGGAAGACCCATTTTCTTGTAGCATTGTTGAGCTGGCCAGTGAAGTACATGCTATAGATAAAAGAATAGAATTTTCCCATGGGGATGTGTTTTGTTCATTCACCCTGGGCTTTTTAGCAGAATATGAGAACACAGCCTAGCCTTAGCCGCATTTGTTCGTTATTATAAGTTTGTCTGAAATCCTGGGCCTGGAGATAAAGAGAGAATTGTTCCCTGTAAGAGCCCTGAGATATTACCTCCATAGAACAAAGAAAATTCGAGGCCTTAGAATAATCTTTGGTGGTCAGTGAAGAATCTGTCTTGCGCCTTCTTGAAGAATGCCCGCCTTTCTTCTGGAGAGATCTGATAACCAAATTTCGTTCTTTTAATTGAATAAGTAGTCTTGCCTTCCTTCAAAGCCAAAGCTCACGAAGTAAGAGCATTTGCAACTTTCTTAGCATTCAGACATAATTTATCCTTACCCTCTATTTTACAAGCAAGTTATTGGAGGTGTTAAGTCGATATTCGCTGCCCATTATCTTCGTGACAGAAACGATGAACAGCGACTGCAATTACCTTGTGTACATTTTTGGTGGCTGATATGGTGTTGTGGGACGAAGTGTAGGAAGTCTTGCAACCTTTCTATCATCTTCGCCTTGAACTAAAATGTCGAGTTTGAAGGGGGCCATGGGTATTGTGTTCCTAGAGTACTCACCAATCTTAGTGTTTTTATGGTTGGGTGTCAATACTTGGTGTAGGTATTTATGTCTGGTCGATTGGTTTGTTGGTACTGCGTCCTGGGTGGGAGTAAATATGTATATATATGTATGCTTGGTAGCCAACGGTGTTATCCCTTGCTACAAGCTCCCACTAATGTTGAGGCGAGTCAGGGCTACTTTGCCACACCCTACACAGTTGAGCGCTGACCAGAGTAAGCATCTACCTCTTACCAGGTAAGGAATAAAAGCAATTTATCAATGCTAGCAATTTCATATTCATAACTCGTTATCATCAATAATGTTTGGGAATAGACAGAGTACATTCTTTTCTCACCTCCAGTGCAATGTTGGATTCAGCAATATGATTACTCGATTAGTTACATAAATAAAAATGATTTTCATAATGAAATAGTTTTATTTACACTTAAAAAGTAGGAATCAAAGCCCTCACTCCTCCTCTCATGTGGATGTAAGGGCTGAAAACAATCAATGACTCTCAGGGCCGTATTTTTAAACTACCACCTTCTTCGATGAAAAGGCTGCTTGTAAAATCTTTTTCATGGAGCGGTATTATAAAAATATAGGAGAATCGTTTTCACGAAGAGGATCTGTACTTCACGACCATTCCTTGAAGCTGATTGTTTGGAAATATTTTTGAAAAGTTCGTTAATCTTTGGTTCTTTTCATCTTCATTTATTTTGCAGTGGTTGTTTTGCCGAACGAATATAATCCAAGAAGAGTTGAAAGACGATTCTGTTACAGCTGTGAAGTTCATAGTCTTTTACAAGAATGGAAACAAGACCATTTGTATTGAAGTACTGAAAAAAATGGACTACTAAAATATTTGGCATGTGTTATACGTTCCAATACTTACATAGTTATGCGGTTCTCGTTTAATTTTACAAACTATATACCATGAGGTTGCAAAGAGGTGGTGAAGGCTACATCTTCGTTTCCAATAATTTTCACCCTCAATTCATATTTGTCTTTGGGACGAAGAGCTGCTTCGCGGCACAATAATACCATTTCAACCTCGAAGAGCTTCTTCGTCGAAGATGCCAGTTTAAAAATATGACCCTCAGGTGTTGTCCCTTCCTTTCCCTGAAAGTGGGCCAGGTCAATTAACCCAGAACCTATACAAACTAGCATTACCGCGAATTAAAAAAATTTAAGCTGCGAATTTCAAAATTTTAAGCTGTTGGCGAGTGAAATGTTAGGCAGTTAATTACTTATTATAAAAATGTTATTTTTTCTTATAGTGCTAGTGATAGCTTATTTTATGAATTTTTACATAATTTTCCCGTAGTTTAGGTTATGTACCTTGAGCTCTAAAGTTTTCATTCTAAAATCGTTGGTATATCTTGGTTGCAATTATCTACATCCTTTGATTCTGAGAACAGGTACTCTTAATAGGTCTATGGCTCGATGAAGCCTCTTAAATATTTTCTTTTCATACTGTTCATCACAATGCCGGGGAAAGCTCTCATTTTAATCTTGACTTAATGGGTAACTAATGAAGCTCAGCAGAATTTACGCTATCACGGAGGAATTTATTCTGTATCAGGTTGGTCTTGCAATATTTTCAGTAAGTATTTTGAATTAGCATTTAAAAGACTGACAGTGGGATAACTTGGTGATTACATTGCTAAGTACTGGCACATTTAACCTAATCATATGTAGGTCCTCCCCCATTTTTTTATAAAGGTAAATTTTTATTTTATTTTTTTACGCAATACCTATCCTCACTACTTTCAAAATCTGAACTGTCTAATTAAGGTATTCATTAACCAGGCCTTGTGGGTTTTCAGTGCCGTTAATATTTCTACCACTCCAAAATAAATGTGGGCCTCATAGCGTCGAAACTTTTTAGTTTATTTAATTTACATTTCATTAGCTTCAGTTTTTTCCTTTCATCAAACATTATTAAGTCTTTATTGTGATCTTTATTTTGGATGTCATGGGTCATGTTGGTTGTTTCATTTGACGTCACTTTCCACTGTGCTGAATTACTTCCTAAAATTTTAACTACTGTAATGCATTTTAAAGAGCTAATAAGTTCCTCATAGTTGTTTCCATTATCCTTACTTTTTTCAGTGTTGTATCTTAGTAGGATGACTATATTTTAATTGTATAGAAAACCATGTGTTGGAATCTAAATAGAACAACGAGATCACATCGTAGTTAACTTACCTTCAGGACATTTTGCGAAAGGGAGCAAAGTTGCCTTTGTTTTGCCACCAGGTACGTGAGGTTATTGCACTTATCTCTGTAAATGTGAGGTGTCAACTCCGCTGAGCTTTGGAACTGGGCGCTGTTCAGACCTAGCAACCTGCGAAAAGAACCCGAAAACAGACTTTAGGTATTTTGGCAAACGTTTAATCAATGTATCCCATTTTTTTTTTTATCAAGATAAGAATAATTTCTGCAGAAGGCCAATTATTTCCTGATAAACAATTATCCTTTATAGATAGTTAACAGATTACAGAACGAAATAAGAATTTAATAGATTACAGAACGAAATAAGAATTTAATAAGAAAAAAAGGGTTAATGAAATAATTCGGTCCACCCCCGAAGCCCCAAGAAGTAACAGCATGTTTTCTTTTTAAATGTGCAATCATAAATATATGAAATTTCTCGGAAATATTACGTTTCTTGATCCTTGTCTGTCTACTAGCTACCAGTGATGATGAGATAAACAAACAGTTGTGGGATTATATAATTTGTGCTGAAATACCTTGTTCATGTGGCTTAAAAAACACATAAAATAGCTCACAATCAAATAAACCCAGTTGATAGGCCCGCTTCACTTGCCAGACCGTCTTTGCACCCCCCCCGTTGTTTATGCCTTTTCTCATTTGGGCATTCTAGTCTGTTGAAGCTTGCACAATAAATGAATTGTCTTTTTGCTATACGTATAATAATAATAATAATAATAATAATAATAATAATAACTGACCACCACAACGACAGTAACCAACAGCCTGAGATTGGAGCTGCAGAAGCAAACCAAAGGAAGAAATGGACAAGAGAAGAAAATAAGGAAATATGGAGATGCTACATCAGAAGCAACCCGACAGAGAGAGGATATAGAAGAAGGTTGGTCAACATCTGGAATGAGAGGAATAATAACACCCCCAAACAGAGCAGAGGCTGGCAGACCAAGTAAGGAACATAAAGAAAAAGAACTGGCTCTCCCCAACAGAAAGAGAAGAACTGGAAAGGGAAATGTCACACGACAACAAATTACACGAAGACGAACTGAGAGACGATGCCATAGAAGACGACAGGGAGGATGAGGTATCAAACAACGACACACGAAGAAACACCGACGAAGTAACAGAGAGGACGGAATGGGTAGAAAAGATTAGACAATGGATGGAGCCAGATACAGAGAGAACAAAGATCCCCTCCATGAAAGCCTACAACGCCAAGAAATTAAGGGAGAAAACAAGTGAGGTCAGTGAAATAATGGGCATAATACACACCACCAGTATCACAGAAACAAATAACTTGGCATATGCAGGAGCAAGATTAGTAGCAGAACTGATGGGGATACGAACACCAACTCCACCAGCACAACAGAAACCAAAACAGCAACCTCTTTGGAAAAGGCGCCTGGAAAAGCAAATCATGGTGATGAGATCTGACTTGAGTAAACTGAAAGAGATGGCAGAAAAAGGCTAAGAAGAGAAAACAAGGGAGGAACTCAACGAGAAATACAAAGTACAAGAGAGGGGACTAAACAACACAATAGATGTAAAACAGAGGCTTAAGGCCAAAGCACATAAGATCCAACGGTACATGAACAGGAATAAGGGATACCAACAGAACAAACTATTTGGAACTAACCAGAAAAGACTAGACAGCCAACTAAGAGGGGAAGACAACCACCAAGAAATTCCTGAAGCTGAACCAAGTAAGAGACTCTGGGAAAACATATGGAGCAATCCGGTATCACACAACAAACATGCAACATGGCTCCAGGAAGTCAAGGAAGAAGAAACAGGGAGAATAAAACAAAGATTCACAGAGATCACGACAGACACATTCAGACACCAACTAAAGAAATTGCCAAACTGGAAAGCCCCAGGTCCCGATGAAGTCCATGGATACTGGCTCAAAAACTTCAAGGCCCTACACCCACGAATAGCAGAACAACTCCAGCATTGTATCTCAAATCACCATGCACCCAAATGGATGACCACAGGAAGGACATCCTTAGTACAAAAAGACAAGAGTAAGGGAAATATAGCCAGTAACTACAGGCCTATCACCTGCCTACCAATAATGTGGAAGTTACTAACAGGTATCATCAGTGAAAGGCTATACAACTACCTAGAGGAGACAAACACCATCTCCCACCAACAGAAAGGCTGCAGAAGGAAGTGTAGGGGCACAAAAGACCAGCTCCTGATAGACAAAATGGTAATGAAGAACAGTAGGAGAAGGAAAACCAACCTAAGCATGGCATGGATAGACTATAAGAAAGCCTTCGACATGATACCACTCACATGGCTAATAGAATCCCTGAAAATATATGGGGCAAAGGAAAACCCCATCAGCTTCCTCAAAAATACAATGCGCAACTGGAATACAATACTTACAAGCTCTGGAATAAGACTAGCAGAGGTTAATATCAGGAGAGGGATCTTCCAGGGAGACTCACTGTCCCCACTACTCTTCGTAGTAGCCATGATTCCCATGACAAAAGTACTACAGAAGATGGATGCTGGGTACCAACTCAAGAAAAGAGGCAACAGAATTAACCATCTGATGTTCATGGACGACATCAAGCTGTATGGTAAAAGCATCAAGGAAATAGATACCCTAATCCAGACTGTAAGGATTGTGTCTGGGGACATCAGGATGGAGTTTGGAATAGAAAAATGCGCCTTAGTCAACATACAAAAGGGCAAAGTAACAAGAGCTGAAGGGATAAAGCTACCAGATGGGAGCAACATCAAACTCATAGATGAGACTGGATACAAATACCTGGGAATAATGGAAGGAGGGGATATAAAACACCAAGAGATGAAGGACACGATCAGAAAGAATATATGCAGAGACTCAAGGCGATACTCAAGTCAAAACTCAATGCCAGAAATATGATAAAAGCCATAAACACATGGGCAGTGCTAGTAATCAGATACAGCGCAGGAATAGTGGAATGGATGAAGGCAGAACTCCGCAGCATAGATCAGAAAACCAGGAAACATATGACAATACACAAAGCACTACACCCAAGAGCAAATACGGACAGACTATACATAACACGAAAGGAAGGAGGGAGAGGACTACTAAGTATAGAGGACTGCGTCAACATCGAGAACAGAGTACTGGGGCAATATCTGAAAACCAATGAAGACGAGTGGCTAAAGAGTGCATGGGAAGAAGGACTAATAAAAGTAGACGAAGACCCAGAAATATACAGAGACAGGAGAATGACAAACAGAACAGAGGACTGGCACAACAAACCAATGCACGGACAATACATGAGACAGACTAAAGAACTAGCCAGCGATGACACGTGGCAATGGCTACAGAGGGGAGAGCTAAAGAAGGAAACTGAAGGAATGATAACAGCGGCACAAGATCAGGCCCTAAGAACCAGATATGTTCAAAGAACGATAGACGGAAATAACATCTTTCTCATATGTAGGAAGTGCAATACGAAAAATGAAACCATAAACCACATAGCAAGCGAATGTAAGGCACTTGCACAGAACCAGTACAAAAAGAGGCATGATTCAGTGGCAAAAGCCCTCCACTGAAGACTGTGCAAGAAACATCAGCTACCTTGCAGTAATAAGTGGTATGAGCACCAACCTGAAGGAGTGATAGAAAACGATCAGGCAAAGATCCTCTGGGACTATGGTATCAGAACAGATAGGGTGATACGTGCAAATAGACCAGACGTAACGTTGATTGACAAAATCAAGAAGAAAGTATCACTCATTGATGTCGCAATACCATGGGACACCAAAGTTGAAGAGAAAGAGAGGGAAAAAATGGATAAGTATCAAGATCTGAAAATAGAAATAGTAAGAAGGATATGGGATTTGCCAGTGGAAATTGTACCCATAATCATAGGAACACTAGGCACGATCCCAAGATCCCTGAAAAGGAATCTAGAAAAACTAGAGGCTGAAGTAGCTCCAGGACTCATGCAGAAGAGTGTGATCCTAGAAACGGCGCACATAGTAAGAAAAGTGATGGACTCCTAAGGAGGCAGGATGCAACCCGGAACCCCACACTATAAATACCACTCAGTCGATTGAAGGACTGATAGAGCAAAAAAAAAAAAAATAATAATAATAGAGTTAGAAGTGTTTAGATTTACGAAAGCATTGATTAGCCTTTGCCTGTCTTAAAGACTGCTTCATTAAAACCGAAATATCCTAGTTCTTGCAGATTGTTCAAATTCTGCTGTGAGGAGTTTTAACGTCAGGCTTAGTTTTGGGGAGTTATTCATAGCATTGGAATCTTGAGAGAATCAACTCCTGAAAGAATTGGTAAGGATGAGTTTCAGCCACATGACTCTGTTGACCAAACCTTTTCATTTTATATTAAAAGATTTCTATTAAAGTCTGCCCTTTGATACTATATAATTTTGGTATCTAAATTATAGGCTTTTAATGATCAGTAACACGAGGCACGATTTTTTTTTTTTTTTTTTGTTTTCTGTAAAAGAAAACTATTGAGACTGCCTTTTATCTCTGTCTGCACTTCTCAGTCCACCTTCAGATTTTAAAAGTTACTGAAGCTAGGGGGCTGCAAATTAGTTTGTTGATCATCCACCCACAAATCATCAAAATACCAAATTACAGCCTTCTAGCCACAGTAATTTTTTTTTTTATTTTATTTAAGGTTAAAGTTAGCCATGACCGTGCATGTGGCTCTGCGATATGTGCCAACAACACAGGCCGCCACAGGACCGTGGCTGAGAGTTTCATACATCATTGTTATGCTGTACACAAAACTCGATTTAGCTGAAGAAACTTCGGCTTATCTTTTACTTGTTTAACTTGTTCTGTGTTTCTCGATGAGCATTGGCCTGTTGTTAAGGGCTCCATACACGATCAGTCGTGACTGTACAAATTGGTGATCGAGCAATCTTTGGTATTTTCCACTCACTAGAGGTTGGGTTGTACAATTATTGTTGTCTGTTAAAGCCCGGATAGTGAGGATGAGCAAAGAGGCAGCTCGTGTTGCCATTATTCTGGCCTGAGAAGAATCCGGGGGAAAAAAAAATGCTTAAAAGGAAGTTGTGGATGGAAAAAGAAATTTACGCATGAAAATCTACTGCAAGAACTTATCACTTCGTTCTTTACAGACTACAAGAAATTTCTGCGTATATATCGTCCAAACCAGAACCTGACTTCTCACTGTTGATCATTTTCTTCAGCTCTCTTCAGTAGTTTGAACGCAACGAATTTATTTTCTTCGGTAGCAGTGGGGTCTATTTCCCAGTCATTTTTGCATAACCTTCGTTCTTCAAATCCCTGTTTCTGTATTCATCGCCCTTTCTTTCCGAAGAGCAGGAAATTCACGATGAAGTTCGACGAATTCTCTCCGGTGTACTCGCCATAGCAACAGACGAAAGACTGAGCTGTTTGGTCTGCACAGTTCACAAACAACTTTGTGGAAAAGTTGCGACCCACATCTGTTTTAAAAAATTCATCAATTACAGCTACAATATATATTATATACTTATATCTATATTATATATATTCTATCTATATATATATATATATATATATAAATATAAAATTATATAATATTAAATTGAACTGGTTTAAATATAAGCTTGAGCTAAACTTCCATATTCTAAAACCAGTTATATTAACTGTATACTGATACTGTTACCACTGTATGTCATTTTTACATTTGCTCTACGTGTGAAAGTGACTTGCCTTTAAATATACACTCAAATACTCAGACATATATAATATGCATACATTCATTCGGTAGTATATATACTATATTCATACATAGAACAGTAATTGTAATCATAAAATCGAAGTACAGGATCGAACTCCAAAATAGAATGTATTGAGGTATGGCAAGCAATGCACACGGAAAGTTTCAAATCCGTAGCATTTTGGTTGAAGTCAATCCGCTTGGTTTGCTGAGATGAAGTACCTACTGGCCTTCAGAAACCTCGAAACATTGCTTTATTTTGCTTTCACATATGGGTCCCAGTATTAGCGTGTTTCATGAAATCCGAATGGTGAGCTCTTATGACAGCATTGCAAAAACCACATCGTGCTTCTGTTTGTTCACCATGAACACTTTCAACCCAATTTTTCAAGTTCCTCATTGTCCCATTTAGGATTGTAACGTTATTTTATAAACACTCCAATTGCCCTTTTTTTGGCATTATAACGCAGTCAACCCTCTCACTGAGTGGGAAAAATGAATATGACTAGTGACACATTTTGAAATCTGTTACCCTCAACGCCCCAGTTCCTGCCTAGTGTCTAGACGGGCGAAAGTCTGTCTGATCAAACAACTGGTAAAACGGAAAAAAATACTACTATTTCATTATTATGCTTTAAACACTATTTACTAAAATCAAAGAGAAAAGTAAATATGAAAAATTACAATTCTAACGCCATTAAAACGGATTTTGATGCCACGGTTTTGTTTCACCAAACTAGCCCAATTTTAGGTAGATAGCGGCACCATTTCGTTGCCCGAGGCAAGTAGCTCAAAAGTAGCCCAATTGGGCCGGTAATCCGCGGGTTTGACAACCCTGACTGGTATCAGTTCTTAAGTTGGTAGGAGACTGGGGTAGGGGGTAGACACTCAAAAAGTGAAAACGTTTCGATCGCAAGTTTAAATTTTTTGAAGAATGTTGGGCGTTTTTATTAATATAAATTTCGAGGCGGCACTTGCAAACAAGTTGAGAAGTTAGTCATGGAAAAATTCTGACAAAAACTCCAGAAATTCCTCTAGAACTGATGGCATCACACTAGATTTTACACTACAGTGTAAATTGTGCACAATGTGCAGTCAGTGTTGGGCTGTTGCCACTTTTGACTCGGGTGCTCCCCACAAAATGTCACGTTGTAGCCACAGATCGCCCACGGATTTTTCAAGTAGCAACAACAAATTTTACTTACAAACAAGTCCCATTTTTTTTATAAAAATAACTAGTTTCTAAGAAGGTTAATGCAACAACATGAACAGTATATTTGAATATTTTTGCATTAAATGTTGACATAGAAATTAATATTTGAAAGTATTTTCAATTAATAGCATACAAATACATGTTCGAGCAGCATGGACAAAAATGCGTAATACAACAAAAAACATTTTTTCTAAAAATAAACTCATTGGCTTCATTCGCATTATCACTAACTGGAGTGGTTTGTTAATTATGAATGATCATTTCTGTAATGTAAGCTACAACTGTATTAGACCCATTCAAAAATTAAGTGCAAAATAACAAACTAAAATCATAGTTGGTTTCACAATTTTTGTAAATCAAGCACCAGTAGCCAGAAATGCTTAGTACAACAGAAACTGAAATGAAAAAAAAAGAAAAAAATATTTTCCTTCATTCGAATTAAGACGAAAAAAAAGAAAAAATATTTTCCTTCATTCGTATTAAGACAAATCCAATAAAGAAAGGGCAAAAAAACAAACTAAAACTATATTTGTTTCACTATGAAAGGTAATTAGCCTGATTGATTATACTTTTTAACCAATTTTTTGAGAAATGATCCCTTTATCCTCCTCCTCTTCCCCCACTACCTTTAGCCCCATAGTTCCTTAGCATGTCACTGAATGGTATGAAACTGGAACAGTTTAATGACTGCTTTGCCAAACCATACCGGATCTGTAAAGAGCTTCTACTGATAACACATGTAACCTGTTCCTGAAATCTGTTTGAACCACATTCATTTGTGAAAAAATTCTTTCAATACTGTCATTAGAAAAAGAAAGTGACAGAAGTGATGTTACCCATGATGATGTGTGTTTCACCAGAGGAATTGGTGTGCTCATTTACCTCAGCCCAGAAACTGACAGTATCTCTAAGACATTCGTGAGGCCACTGTACGAAGCTGATGATACTCCATTCATTTTCCAATTTATCCACATCAACAAAGGTTAATTTGTATCTTCTAGCTACATATACAGTAGCATTGGGGGAGGGGGGTTGTATTTGATGGATGTAAGGTCTTTAGCATTAGAAGAGTTTCGACATTGTCTGGAAGACGATGCTTTACTTGATTAGTAAGTTCTAGTATGAAACGTACACACCGTTCTTTGACATAAATTATTTGTTCATTATTTAGTGAACAAGACTGAGCATAACAATTAAGCACATTGCCAAAGTTGATGAGTGTGGGGATGCAATTCGGAATGTTGAGGTTTGGTAGATTCTCTTCAGCACACTTTGACAAGTAATTTTAATCCGGTACCACCTGCATGAGACTGTGGGTGCGTGTCCAATAGATCAACTGTGATTTTTGCTCATCAAGTTTAACATTTATTGCTTCTAAGCGTGCCAGCCATCGTGTAGGAGCTAGCCCTGGCACTTTATTTTTTTAATACCTTATGCATCTTTTGAGGCTGTTTGAAAATCAAGTATGGGTTTCCCTAAACAAAAATATTAGAATTGTGGGAAGATTTTCTTAGGATTTGCCTGCAGCTAAGTGAAGTGAGTGACATACAACGGTTATCTCAGGAATATCATTTTTCAGCAATGTTGACAGTGCGTGTTTTTCCGATTATAGAACTGGCACCATCAGTTCCTACGCCTATCAACGTATTAAGGCTTAAACCGTCCTCCTCCGGACTGCTTTTTACTGCTTTATAAACTGTGTTTACATTTCAAAGGTTTTAAGATGAAAAAAATGTGTCCACAAAGGTTTTTTTTTTTTTTGTCCTAGAACCGAATCCTCAATCCTCAATCCTCAATCCTAAGCATGCGATATTGGTCTCAATTGTGCTGTCAACAATTAGGCTGTGATACTGATCACAATTTCACTTAGGCACTGTTGGGAAGATGGGGCTAATATATGTTTTTGTAAGTTGGCACACTTGGTGCGATGGAGCTCTATTTTCTGTAGTGTAGTTGATGTTTGGTTCGAGATGTCAGTACACCTAAATGACCTACAGGTAACGTTGATGCATGTTCAGATATAAACTCGGCCAATATCAGTTCAGCTACTTATGTGGGGTCATTTTCTGCAGACTGGAAATGGGCTGTGGTCAACTGCTGAGCTCTACTTCCGGATGACTTCATGTTGTCAATGTCTCTCCATTTCAGCATGACCAAGAATAGTTTTCATGTGTACTTGTAGGGAAGTGCCACCAACGTTTCCTCTGTCCTTGGTTCTGTCACCCGGGAATGCATGCAGCCATCTGCACAAAAAATCTACTTTTAAGTTCTGCTTATTGTTAAACTTTTCACAGTGGTTATGGTTATATACTTACGAGTTGGATTTCAGAAACTTAATGATTTACTGCCCTTTTATCCAGAGGAATTTATTATTAGGAAGCATAGTCTCCAGAACGCAGAGACCATCTGGTTTTGCCCTTTATTTCTGTTTTGGACATTCCTTCGAGTTTTCTTAAATTGATGTTAATTTCTTGCATATACTTTTCTGCTGTCTTGGCAAAGGGGAAGTGATACAAACCCGGGCATGTCAATTTCCGTGAACGTGATCGAGACAGGAACACAGGCTCAGTTATGCCCTGCTACAGTTATGGAGTATTCAAAGTACTTTTCCTACGACATATTGGCAGGTATTGATAAATGTAAAGTAAGTGTATTTCGTTTGTCCCCAAAAATACCCTAAATACCCACAAAATTTACCCAAAAATACGACGTAAAATGGCTCTCCCAAAAAGCCACCCATACAGCTTTTATTTACTATCACTCGGTGGCGGATCCAGAATTTAAGGAAGGGGGGGGGGGGGGTGGGGGGGGGGGGGGGGGGGGGGGGGGGGGGGGGGGGGGGGGGGGGGGGGGGGGGGGGGGGGGGGGGGGGGGGGGGGGGGGGGGGGGGGGGGTGTTGGCTGTTTGTAAAAGGAAGGGGCGGTGAGCTAGGGGGTCTGGTGTGACCTGGGGGTCCGGGCCGGAGCCCTGTGAGCAAAACGCTCTATAACATTTCACAGGTATTTTGGCCAAAGATTTGGTACTTTTATGGTGGTTAATATGAAAAACCTGTAACCAATAATTCTTGTTAGATGTGAACCTTTACAGATCTTTACTGATTGACTGAAATTGGAATATACAAAACATTCCAGTCTCAATAGTTAGAGAATAGTATAGTACCCATTGATGAAAACTGGAATGTAGATCATTCATACCATCCTTACCACAAATTTTAAATATTTGCTATACATGCATTAGGTGCATACTAGTAGTTAAGCAACTAAAGCAGTGTACGTAATTTACTAGTAAAGTAAAAAGAAAGATGTATATTTGGCAAAGGTTAGTGATCACCTATTTAATTTCCATGTTTCACACACGGTAAAATGGGTAAAGCATATTTTACCATGCTAACATACTAAACGTTTGCATAGTAACAGTAAAGTTAAAGAACAAATTTCCGTCTATGTTTGCCTACTAAAACAAACTTATCAATCACACCCTCTGCATTTATTTCCATATCCCTATACACATGGATAATAACTAAGTTAGAAAAGTCTTTCAACAGTCATAGTTGTTCTGAGATAAGTTTTCAATCTTCTTAATGTCGAGAAAGATCATTCTGCAGCAGAACGATCTTTCTCCCCACATTTAGCTGTTGTTCGGTTCTTCTTTCTTTGTCGTATTCTTAGCTAGTCCCTCTCAGCCCGTTGTTTCATCGTTGAATTTTTATATTTTTTTTATTTTACACTTGATTTCTGAAAATCTGTTCTTTATACTACTGTTGTAGCAACTACTACTACTATACTTCTAATAATAATAATAATAAAATAATGATATTATTATTATTATTATTATATACTATTATTATTATTATTATTGTTGTATATTATTATTATTATTATTATTATTATTATTATTATTATTATTATATTATTATTATTATTATTATTATAAGTTTAGATTTTTTCTGACATTGATGATTGATAATAATTCATTCTTATGCCCCCACCCCCCAAATGTGCCATTGCTATCACTCAAGATTGTACAAACGCTATGAGTGAGTCAAGAATACCAAACTGTGTTTGGAACTTACGATGGCCACGGTCATGTGCGCAATCTACTAATCATGCCCACGTTGGAAATGCTCGCGCAGTCAAGGATTTTGTGCAGTCATGATAGATAGTGCAAGGGCTCCTGTAGATATTCGGGTGACACCCTATTTCTTTTCTATTTAATAATATATATATATATATATATATATATATATATATATATATATATATACAAGATAGTTTAATACTCTCTATACAGTGTTCACATTCGTTGCATTCTTTGTACAGTCGAATTTCACTTATAGGGTAAAATGTAATAAATTTATATTCGAGAATAAAAAATATAGTTCTTTTTTTCTTTCCGCTGCAAAATGCTTTATCTCATCTTTTTATTCGGCTTAAAGTTAAACAATTTGAATGGGAAGAAAGTCCCGCATGTGCCGGAGTCGGATGGCCGCACGACCTTTGATTGTCCAGAGGGAATGTCTTGTAATATGCGTTTATGGAGACTATTTGGCCGGAACGACCGATTTCTCTCATTAATGGCGTCTTTATTAACCTTATACGCCCTCTGTGGCAAGTGATATTTTCAGATGACTTTACGACTAAGTTATGGTGCTCCGTATTTTAGTTTATTGAGTCTCTCTCTCTCTCTTCTCTCTCTTCTCTCTCTCTCTCTCTCTCTCTCTTCTCTCCTCTCTCTCTCTCGTCTCTCTCTCTCCTCTCCTCTCTCTCTCTCATGTACGCTAGTTAATCCAAGAAGCAAAACGGTTTGTGAAAATGTCTGTCGATATGTTCTTTATATATCTACCCATTCGTAAATGGTTTCGGATATTAGTCAATTCCGTGTTTGTTTATCTTATATACATACATATATATATATATATATATAGTTTTCTTTTTGCATAGATGTCTGATTGCTATAATACCAATTCATATTACGATGTCAATAGGCCTTGGGTAGGGCTACAATTATTGTTTGTTTGTTAAGTAATACACCTTTTCCGATACGTTTTCGTAAGAGAGAGAGAGAGAGAGAGAGAGAGAGTTCTGTGATCTAACCACAAGTATATAAAATAAGCCCTACTACAAACTGAATTTTCTTCTTCCAATTGTTGTAAACTTTTTACCCATTTACTAATTGGTATTCGGCAGAGTGAGCATTCCTACAGTGAGAGACACATAGGGTTGTCTCTGTCTCTGTGTCTGGCTCCCCCTCATTAACATCGTTTTATTTCTTCTACATTTCTCTATGTACTCCTTTTGATGTCGTGCTTGACCAGCGGCATAAACCGGGAAACGACCCCATAAGGTGGCGGTTTCATCAACATTAGAAAGCAGAAAACGATGTCGTCGAAATTCATGTGGTTTCATTTGCCATTTAAGAAGTGATCACTCAATTTCTTCCCCCTACTTCCATAAGGGGAGATTAAGACTTTATGGACTAATGCGAAATCCCAGTGGGTTGTCGTTTCGTTCCTTTCAGATGGTATGGTTGTCTCCTTTTCCCCTAAACCGATAACACTTCTTGAAGGTTTTGTGGTCAAAAAAATTATTTGGTGATATAAAAAAGTTCATTTGCTCCAGTTTTTATAGAAGAAACATTGTGAATAATGAGGCACGAACAGCCCCCGTATTAATAATGTAGACGACTGGTAATTCTAACAACTCGCCCCTCATGCATAACCCGTCATTTTTACTGCATGGCCAGACTATTATAAAAATAATAATCATAAGAAGAATAGATTGGTAGATGGCTTGAAAGGAGAATTTGAACAGAAATGTCACAGTGCATGCGAGATAAAGTTAAGTGGTATTGTGTATTGGGGTTAGGGGGTTTCGACACTGCTATTGAACAGTCTTTGTAGGTATATGAAGGGACTCATGTTGAAGTTTTCTGTATAGGGGCTTCATCCACGATTTAGGGATGAAAACATGAATGTGGACGTGAATTGTGGCGTTTTTCCCCCAAAGCCACCCTAGTCAGGGAAACTGATTTATTGTAAAGATGATTATAGTAATAATACGGCCATAGCTTAGAAAATATCATAGAGCTGACAGAAACAAGAGAAAGATGCTAATTCCAAAATTGTATCACGAAGGTACAAGATTAGAGGGAGTCGGAAGAGAAAGATGGAGAGTAACCCAAGTGCTGAACGCAGGCGACGTACTTAATTGTAGGAGTGAGGCTTGAATGCGGGAAGAGACGAAAGGATTGGGCAGATGCTCCGTCTTATTCAGTACCTCATCTAGTCTACTTGCGGCCGTTTCACGATTCTACTCGGATATTTACACAAAATGCTGGTATAGGTGTGCTTGCATACCAATATACGATATAGTTACATTTTATGTGTACTACCAAATTATAATCATACATTTAATATATATATAAATATATTATAGTATATAATATATATATATATCTATATACTATATATATATATATAATATATGAAACGGAGAAAAGGTAAGGCGACGTCAGCCAAAGTGATTAAAATGCATCAGCAGGGAGCAGGAGCAGGAGCAAACATGGCGAAGTATTTTACACTTTATTCCGACGCGTTTCACATTCAGCAGAATGCATCTTCAGGGTCTGTATAATAAATAATGACTAATATGAATTAAATTGATTTGAAAATAGTCTAAAAATTATTTACAAACTAGTTAAAATGAAAACCGAAACTTCACACAGATAAAAATACACTAACAATTGATAAAACAACACGAGAAATTAAAAGCACATACGTTAGTTAAAAATTCAGATAGAAAGTTAAAACAAAAAAACTATATAAAATAAATAGTAAAATACAAAGTTAAAAAATATTTGAGGAGCACTGGGGTCGACCTACCATGGCAAGAGATAAAAAAAAGAAACTAAAAAAAAAACTAAAAGAATGTATACAGAAACATAGGCTTAAGAAAGATACAAGGGGGTGGAGGTGGTCTGGTTGTTCAACTGCGGAACAAGTTGTTTATTAAAAAGGCCTCTCCAGGATCAATAGTTCATTTGGGCTGGAGGTTTGACCAACAATAATAAAATCCTCATATTTAATATAAATTTTACATTTTTTGCTATGTTCACGTATACTGGACTGTTCGGGATTTGATAGTGAACATCCAGTACGGAAACTAACTCCCTTGTGGCAGTCTATGCGAACCCTCATCAGTAAATAATTTTTAGAGTATTTTCAAATCAATTTAATTTATATTATTCATTATACAGACCTGAAGATGCATTCTGCTGAATGCGAAACGCGTCGGAATAAAGTGTAAAATACTTCGCCATGGTTGTTCCTGCTCCCTGTGCATTATATATATATATATATCTATATATATATATATATATATATTATATGTATATGTGTGTATATATATATATATATATATACATACATATACACATACACATATACATATACGTTTACATATAAATATACATGTACACATACATACATACATACAAGTGAGCATGGGGCAGATATGTCCGAGTACAGACATCAGAAGCGAAGGGAGATGGGAACAAACTTTAATGATTTAATTACATATTTATTCCAACGTTACGCAATCTATAATTACATCGTTAGGGGTTCAAGGATTAAAATAAAGAAACATTGACAATAAAAATAAAAAAGTACACAAGGCAAAGTCTGAATATAAATAAGTTAAAGTCGTCAGAAAATGGAAATTTTACCCAAAGGATACTGAGGAGCAGAATTGTTTAACCAATGTGTTTTAGTATTTTTTTTTTTATTTTCAAAAATTATTCTGTGGGTTTTTATGTCCATAATGGTTCTGTGGAAGAGTATTCTCTTCTTAAGAGTTCATTATTCCTCTGTTGAACTGTGGTAGGTTGTAGTCAGGGGATAAGAGGGAAGGGAACTTGCTGTTTCGTCCCCATATCATTATTTCTTAAGAACCAGTAAGTTTACACTGTGGAGACATATTTTCCAAGGCAAAACAACACACACACACACACACCGATATGTACTGAACATTAAAAGTAAGTTTGTATAGTTTCACTCAGCATTATGGACAACGCTACCAGGGTACCAGAAAAAAAACTTGTTCCCAGTTCATTTGCTCTTTAGCTCTCAGTCTGCACTGAAATCACGTTAGGTAAGAGATGTGCAGTAATAGATGTGCAGTTTAATTCACACGTCATGACCAATCATGAAATTACAGAGCACATAATTCTCGTGATCAATCACTGTTGATATAATAAGTAGGCACCAAATAACAGAAATATTTCTGCAGTTGTCAGGCAGACTCGAATACTTGTAAGAGATGTAGTGTTCCCAAACACAGAATGACAGGTCACGTAATCATGATGGACTAAAATACGATGGGATATTTTTTCCTTGAATTTTAGTCCGCGGTAATAAAAAAAATCAGTAGCAGTCTTTTGTTAAAGGAGGAGATTATAGTTCCCGTAGCTACCACTCTGTAGTTTGCCCTCTGAACCGACCGTATTATTTCCGGTTTATTGCCTTGTCTTTTTTTGATCAATTAAATGCTTCTTATTATGATATGTGACATCACTTAGGTATCTTCTACAATCCAGATGTTAATTTTGTAGTGGACCAAGTCAGAAGAAATATTGTTGACTGTTGGAATTAGAGAACATGGTGCCGTGTTTCACAAAATTCCCTTGTTTACCTTCGGCGGTATTTGACAAATTTAGGTAATTACGATAATGTAGAAAACTTCAAGCTCTGTAAATATGAATCCTTATGCCCTCTCCAATTGCTCGTAATTACTTGTCGCATTCTGTTATTTGTCTACTTATTGATTTTTATATTCGGACATTGTGGGTTTGGACGTGTACAACTGTAGCCGGAAGATTATATAACTTGAATTATCAGTTGCCGGGAAAAAATGTTTGTTATTAACTCGGTTATGAAGAGAGCCCTCTAAGCACCTACGTCGAATCAACAATGACACCACTGTCTGTCATTCAGCTCCATGAAGTGGTGTTCCAGTCTTCCTGGAAGTGACTTGTATGGATTAATTTTGGTTTGTAACATTGCAACGTTCATTTTAACTCGAATTTTTAAAAATGGCCAGTCATGTTTTGTATGAAAAGCGACTTGTTTTGTTATGTATCACTTTGTCATAACTATGAATTACATAAAGCAGAAGTACAAACACTGATCAACTTAATAGATCAAGTATCAGATGACCAATTAGTTATGCATGTGACTGTTAAGAATAGAATCAGACGTGTGAAGAATTTTGTTAGAATAAGAATTCACTACGTTTAAAATGACTTAATTTAGGCTTACGGAACCTTCCAGGCAGGAAAATTGAGGTTTTGCAGTAACCTTTACTGTTACCATTATCGAGGAAAAAACCATATGTTCTTTGTCCGATTGGTTCGCGGGATTTTTTACGAAATTCAATTAAGTGTCTGTTCACTCAGACCGGAAGTATTACCTGGCGTAGTGTTTTGGGATCTGTCACATTACAATATTTATTCATAAATAATAATGGGCTCAGAATAGCCGTGTTAGAAACTGAAAGCATTCATGAAGCGAGTGCTTTATTTTCTAAAACTCAACTTCAGGAACAGATAATCTCATGTCTGTCGGATGACGTTATGCAGCGCAAGTTTTACCATTACTTGTTTTTTCAGAATCTCCAAATGGCAGTCATTTGAGAATTGTTTTGGATTAAGCGCTCCAGATTCCATTTGCTGTTGTGATGATGTGAAGACTGCTTTTAGAATGCAACAGTCATAAAGCTCTCGTTATTCTCATTTCTTGGTAATTCTAGCCAAATGTTTGAACCAAAGTATCTCTCTCTCTCTCTCTCTCTCTCTCTCTCTCTCTCTCTCTCTCTCTCTCTCTCTCTCTCTCTCTCTCTCCAAAAGATCAAAACTCAACTGGATTTCTGTGTTGGTCCAGTGTTGAAACTTGGAGATCTGCAATAAAACTCGTATATGTTATCAGTTCTCCCTCTCTGGGAGGTTGAGCGAGTTCAGTATCCGTCGTTTACGTTATTACGGTAAATACTCAAGAGTCGCTCATTTCGTGATTTTAAACATGCCGCCGGGCCTGCTACCTTAATCCTTTTAGCAAGTTAACCTGACTTAGAAAAACAAGTCTAGATAGACTTGTGGTAAAAGAGAATCACGAGAACCATGTTTCCAGAATGACTTGTTTTCCTAGAGTAAATTTGGAAATGGTGACATCACTAGTTTCACTAGACCTCTGGAGAGACTAGCTATCAGGAAAGGTATCTGGAAGCGTAACATTGCACCATAGATTCGAATGGGAACAAAGAGAATTGATTGTTCTTTACGTTCTTAACGGTTGTATCATTTAGTGTGCCCTTATCGTTGTTCCAGGCGTAGAGTACATAGTTAACCTGACCCGTATGAGAGAATGCCGCTTTGTTCTTTGAGGACGGTAGAAGTTTTGTTTCATGATCGGGAACCTAATTATGCCATGCGGTTTCTGCACTCTGCTGCTTTAGTGTTGAAAATATGAGTGATTACACTGGGTTTCTTTGATAATGGATCACTATTAGTACATGTTATTTAACTTGACTTTTGCGTCTGTGTGTCTGTCTGTTGGTCAAATATTTATCCTCAATTTTCGACCTGTTCCTTTTGTTCGATGAAATTGAAATTTTTCTTGGTTACTCAACGCCGGTGACAGTACAACCTTATTTGATCATAGGTCATCGGTGACCTTTAGTGACCTTACAGTGACCTCTTCCAGTATCTCAGGATTTGTATGAAAATCGTCGGATATTTCAAGCCTTCTTTGGCTCTACAGGATATCGCATTCCATATTTTGTCAGTTACAATTATAAATCCGTTAAAATTTCCGCCAAAACTAAAAAGTATAAACTTAAAAACATTTAAAAAATGTAAATTCGCTTTTATTGAAACGCACTAAAAATTACAAAATAATTTTTTGAGACGGCAGGGTTTTCTTACAATTAATCATGTCAACAAAATAAAGGTGTGGGCCCCAACCATGGAAGGAAATGCAACAAGAAATAAAAGAATACATTTTTTTCCCTGTAGCATTTCTTCCCATGTCTGGCTATCACGCTTTTATATTTGTAGACATGATTGATTGTAATAAATCCGGGTTTCTCAAAACATTATGTATTTTTAGCGCATTTTAATAAAAGTGTGTTTTAAAATATTTAATTTTTAAATTTGTTTACGTCTTTATATTAGTAGATATTGCATAATTGTCAAACTGTCTTTAACGTTTTAAGTACATGATGTGTGTGTGTATAGGCATTCCCCCAAAGAATCCGTGTTTTCTATTCTCAGTAGTAGCATTAGGTAAAATTGCAAATAGGCTTTTTGTATATTTATTGTTAAATCTACTAAGTATCCATATAAGAAGTCACTCAATGTTTTTTTCATATGGAAGATAGTGTGTTCTGATACCCTGGTCTGAATGAATAAAATGATGTATAATTTATGTTCCATAGCTTGGCTATAGAATGGAAGAAATGCTGGTTTCCATAAAATAATTGTTACGTAATCAATTTTCAGTAGCCGCGGCTTAGAGGCGGGATTTTACTCTTGAGAAAAAACCTTGTTGAAATAGTTCGAGAGAGAGAGAGAGAGAGAGAGAGAGAGAGAGAGAGAGAGAGAGAGCTTCATTGACAGGACCAGTGAAGAATAATATACCAGAGCTCTGATTTTTATTTTTCGCGAGAGGACAGCTTCATTGACAAAACCAGTTAAGAGTAATGTGTCCTTCCGGCCTTGGGGTGGCTGTAGTCATGACCTATAATAACAAAGGGAAACTTTGTGATTGGATCCATACATCACCCATATATGGGTATTAATAATGGTAACATTTAAGTTGTCCTTAGCCAATATACCTGATCCCCCTGCCTCTTCCTGTATCTTATCTTTGAGTAAAATTGGGAATGCTAATATACTTAGCATCTCTCGTTGAGTCTAGCCACGTTTCACATTACACAATACATCAATGTCATTTTCATTTAGCATTAATTCGACTTCATTGAAATGACATAACTAAGACGGTGCATTCAAATACTAAACCGCAAAGAGTTCTCTTTTGCCTGGCAATATTCCATGTATAGTGTGTCGGCACGTCCTTCTTGGCCGCCATCCTAATAGTCATTGTACTCATTGCACTGACGACTTTTGTCAACTTATCTAGAAAAATGATTTCATCTAATTTGATGGTCGTATCGGATGGTTATGTTCTCCACATTGAACCAACCATTTCACCAAGCGTTGTTTGCGTGGGTAGGTGGTCGAAAGCTTCTTGAGAGGGCTATTACAGGCAGAACCTCGGTTTCATTTCAATTCTTCGTCTTCGTCTAGTGTTAAAAATGCTTAAATGCTTTGAGAATTTTTATACTGTCCTTGAAATTCCTGGTTTAAAATCGTTGATAAGTAGGCAGGTTATTTTTTTCAGGCATAACAGTAGGAAGAAGGCTATTTCCTTTCTGACCAATGCTTTAATTCCAGGCGTTGACACTGTTACGAATAAGGGATAATAGTCTCATTTCTCCATATCTGTTTTGAGTCCCGTTTTCATTCCATCAATCATAACATAACACGTCGTCTACGCCTTCGGTACCTAGTTTGAAATTCAAATTGGTTTTGAGCTTCAGTATTTCGTTAGCTGTGGCTCACTAATCAAGTTTTTCATTAAATACACTGATTTTATCATCAGATTCGACTATCACTAGTTCGCAGACAAATAGCGCAATACTTTCTCTTTTACTTTTCAGATAAGAAATTAAATCTCCCAGATTATCTAAGATGACACTGACGTTTTCACTTTCCCGAAGACCACTATTACCACAGTATTTGATGGAGTACAATCCATTTTTTCATTGACCCAGCATCTTGTGAGGTCCATAGTGGTATCATTCATAGTCCTTACCGTCCAGGTATTATTGCAGACAAATTCTCGTCTCCGATTACAAGTGTTTTTTCGAAGTGTGCAGGTGCAGAGTTGGTTGCGGCATTTTCTCTTATCCTTTCTTACAGTTTTTGGGTTTCTATCGTTCAAACGATTTATAGTAACGTTTTCCGTTTTCGGCAGTATAGTTATTCTGTATCACAATTCTTCATAGCCATGTTCTCCTTGATGTTCTGTAGTTCGAGATGGATTTTCGCAAGGGGATCCATTGACTGGTTTTGTTCATTGTTGGCTGAAGCTTCGTTGTTCCGAGCTGAGTGATGCGTGTTCATACTCATGTCCACTCTCTTTCCTTTGCAATATTTTCATCAGTTCTACTTGGCGGCGATGCTTTTCAAGTTTCTGCTGCTTTCGTTGGTGTTCCTTTTCACTTTACTACACTTCGACTGTCACTCACTATTACGGTGACTACGCCATTTTTCAAAGGCAATTTTGTTTCTACTACTGCTGTTGTTCCTGCTAACTTTTAATTCACCCTCTCGCCTGGTTGTGTTGCACTTGAAGCAATAATCTTGTAAAAGGCCCAAACATAATTCATTGACAAGACCAGTCAAGAGTAATATAGAGCTCTAATCTTACGGGCTGCTCTATGAGCAAGAGCCCGTGCTGGCATAAGGCCAGCTCAATAAAAACAACAGAGCTCTGATTACACACGCACACACACACACACACACACATATATATATATATATATATATATATATATATATATATATATATATATATATATATATATATATATATAGATAAGAGAGATATATATTTATATATATATATAATATATATATATATATATATATATATATATGAGAGAGAGAGAGAGAGAGAGAGAGAGAGAGAGAGAGAGAGCGAGCCGGTCAGCTCCATTGACAAGGCCAATGAATAGTGATATAGTTCTTCTTATTATATTATATATAATATATATATATATTATATATATTATATGTGAGAGAGAGAGAGAGGAGAGAGAGAAGAAGAGACGAGAGAGAGGAGAGAGAGAGAGAGAGAGGTGCGGAGTCCGGTTCAGGCCTGAATTGATTAAGGCCATTAAATTTGATTATAGTTCTTCTATTATATTATTATATATATTATAATATATATATTATATTATAATTATTATATTATATATATATATTAATATTATAAATTAATTATTTGTGTTGTGATAATAGAGAGAAGAGAAAGGAGAGATAGAGAGAGAATAGAAGAGGGAGATAGTAAAGAGAAGAGAGGAGAGAGAGAATCACCTTCGTTGACATAACCAGTGAGTAATATGGAACTCTGCGTGTGTGTGTGTGTGAGAGAGAGAGAGAGAGAGAGAGAGAGAGAGAGAGAGAGAGAGAGAGAGAGAGGGGGGGGGGGGATTCGGTCTCGGATCATGTCTGGGTTCAAGAACATGTGCCAGTATTTGTGGACTAGAGCAGGAACTTAAGAAATTTGCAGTTACAAATACGGAATATTTGATTAGCACTGAAGTCCAGTTATTTAATGTAGTAAAGTACAAGTATTTAAATGTGCTTTTGAACAGGTATCTGATTTTTATACACGTGTTTATTTCAAATTCAGCTGCAAATATCTAATGAAGAAGCATTTTATGGTAAAATATTACAATGATCTTGCCGAAACAAATATAGTTTTGCCCTTCACTAGTGTCTGTGTACTTCATAGATTTTAGGTAGTGATAGTGAGCCTCAGCCCACTGCAATCTAAGAGGTGAAGAGCGATTCACAAGGGCGTCAAGTGATACCCCCAGGGGCTTGTGAGTGAAAGTGATCGAAAGTTAGCCAGCTTGTAAGTAAAGGCAATGAGGAACATTCCATGAAATTTCCATACTAGTTGATGATGCAAATTTTAATAATCTCAAGAAGATTTGCTGTACAAACACAAAGTGTGATACTTCCAGTTTAGACAAATATACAAGAAAATTATAATTTTCTAAGTTCACTATGAATAATTACATAGTAATATTGACAAAAACAAGATAATGAATGTATTAAGCTCAACCTGTGAGAGACCAGGTTGTATAACATTTGTGGTTGCTCTAAAACTGTTAGTTGGTTTGGTTGAAATGTGCAGCTTGCTATTGGACAGGTTATGTCAGTTGTCACATTTATTTGCCTTGTTTTAACACACACAAGAAAGGCCACATATGACCAAAACATTTGTCCACATACCTGATTTCTTGAGCCGTGTACTGACAGATTTGTATTTATGTATAGGCCAAAATAGTTAGCCACGCCAGGAGCCATATGACGAAAAACTTGAATACAAAGTGGAGGTCAAAACACTGGTGGTGTTCAATATGAAAGTCAAAAATTTTACATGTACAAATACAATAGATATACCAGGCACATCGGCATGAGAGTTGCCAGATAGTATAATTATTACTGCTGTACATAAGTAGCTGTAATTGATGTAAACTTGATATTATTACTAGTATTATTTAGTAATTTACATATATACGTTTTACACTAATTTAAGCAAAATATTATAACCTGCATAGTCATAGTAAAAGCAGTTATAGTTATTTAATTATGGTAATGTACTCGCATAATTTTTCCCGTACTGTACTTGAAACAATGCTTAAAAGTTCTTAATTTTTCTAGTACTTGGGTCAGGTACAAGTACGTTGATTTTTAGAATCTGAAGAACAAATACAATTACTAAAAATATTGTATTCTAGCCCAAGTACAAAAGAACTTTACTTGGTCCCAAGCCTGACTCGGGTCTCCTTTATTGACAAGACCAGTGAAGAGTAATTCAGACTTTTAAAGTTTTCTGCTTTGGAAAGAGAATATAATTCACGAGATCCAAATAAAACTTTCTTCTGAGAAGAAAACTAGAAATTTCAATGAAGTCTCCCCAAGACAGTGGAAGAAACTTGAGCTGCCTAAATGTAGTTTTATGAGAGAGAGAGAGGTATAGATATTCTATTTCATTAGGCAGCTGATTAGAATGAGTTGGAAGAGGGAGTAGAGAGAGATATAAATAAATCTGAGATTTTGTGACAGAATTCGACTTAAAAATTAGCTTTCCAGGAATTCTGGGTTTCCTTTTCTGGTGCTTCTTAGACCAGTGTAGATAAGATGGCAAAGGGGCAGTTAAGATTTAGTGCATGCGGCAAACGATGGCTGAAAGTCGAAGAAGGGGGATAGAAAAGTAGTTGCAGTTATCTGGATATATATCTGTAGGGAAAACAAGAATGACGGTATTAATTATTGACAGAAGTGAGGGAAAAAGTACCGTAGTTGAAATGGAGAACAGAATAGTTGCAGTTGCCCTCCAACAGATGTAAATCTGATTTTTTTCCTTAATGAAAATATATGTTCAGCTTATAGTTTAACAATTTTTCTCTCACGAATCCAGCTGTGCAGTTTAATTCTGATTTCGGTATAATGTCTTCCATACACTTTGGCAATTTCCGGTCACAGCAGATTGACTACTACGTTCCTTTTTTCCGCAAGTCTCTCTCTCTCTCTCTCTCTCTCCTCTCTCTCTCTCTCCTCGTCTCTCTCTCTCTCGTCTCTCAAAAACCTCGGGGCCCCATCTGGAATAGGAATTTCCCCACTTGTGTTTCTGTTGGTCAGAGTGAGAGTCACCGGGACAATTATTATTATTATTATTATTATTATTATTATTATTATTATTATATATTTCCTGGTTTTACCATTTCAGAGTTAGGGGACGGGATCGCGCTGAGTGGTTGACTGTTTCCTCCCCTTTGTTGGTCAGGTTGATGTATATAGTCTAGGATATATATATGTAGCTATGTATTCTCTCATTATCTCTCTCTCTCTCCTCTATACTCTCTCTATCTCTCTCATCTCTCTCTCTCTCTCTCTTCTCTCTTCTCTCTCTCTCTCTCTCTCTCATATATATACACACACACACACACACACACACACACATATATATATATATATAGTCTCTTTTGCGTAGCCGTCATATATATATATATATATAATAATATATAGTATATATACCTATATATATATATATATGTATATATATTATATATATATATATATCTATATATATATATATATTCTCCTTTAGCCTCATATATATATATATTATAATTATTATATAATATATATATATATATATATATATATATATTATAATATATATAAAGTTTTCTTTAGCCGCCTCCCGCCGTTAAGTCAAACTGCGTAATGTAAAAACGTAGAATTTTTTTGTTTACTTTAATGGGGAAACGTCTCCAGTAAAACGCAAGACAATATTCATTGACATGTTCGTTCATCCATTAACTTTTGTATCAGGAATGATCACCATTGACTTGAAAAATGACTCAACATCTGTTGCTACATCACCAACTCGTGGACCTCCCGAACACACACACAAACAAAGCGCCTCAGTGGCGTGGTTGGTAAGGTGTTTACGTCCCACCTTGGTGGTCGCGGACTCGCGGGTTCTATTCTCGGCCATTCCATTGAGAAGTGAGAGAGGTGTATTTCTGGTGATAGAAGTTCACTCTCGACGTGGTTCGGAAGTCACGTCAAGCCGTTGGTCCCGTTGCTGAATAACCAACCACTGGTTCCATGCAACGTCAAAACACCATACAAACAAACACGCTCGCCCGCAACTGCACACGTATTCTGCTTACTAACGAGGAATCTGAGTTATAAGCCTTTGGCAAGAACGGAGTTGTTATTGGAACGTTCTGTTTAATTCGTTTAGGTCTCTGTCGAAAACAATCGAAGGGAGTATCAGACAAAGTTGTCTACAAAAAGTTTTTTCCTAAAAATCTCAACAAATGCATAATATTCTTCTTTAACTGGTAAGCATCAGCTCTTTGGTAATGCGGTTACTGAAGTTAATATAAATCTACTATGCTCATAGTGTTCTCGATCCCCAGATGCTACCCACTATAAGCAACTGATTATCAGGTACCAGAATCACTGATTAGGTCTCTGTTGACCTAACGAAGAATAAGAAATATGGACTAAATCCAAGATTTTTAGGAATTAACTGTTTGTAGCCTCTTCTATATCATATTTCCCTTGATTGTTTTCGCCTTTTTTTATAGTAATATGGATTCATTTGAATTCTTTACCTAGAAGACAATTAAGTAGCTGATTCTTTCTATCAGTATAGTTCATGTTAATTGCGTCATTAAAAATATTTGTTATTCTTTTTTCTTTGGTTTTTAAAATGTTTGTAAATTCTAAGTGAACTGCTACTTCAACAGATTTATCGTTTGTCTTACTATTTGGAAAGGTGAACAAGGGAACAAGTTTTCAGAAGGATATGAGGCAGGATACAGGTGACCACATGTGTTTCCTGACCTCAAGTTGATGCGAATATTTTTGCGAATATTTTCAACAGATCTGTGTGAGTCTTTTGACTTGTCTTACATCTGTGAATATGAAGCCTGTAATGGTCTTGAGTTTTTTTTCTCGGCACTCTACATAAACGTCAACGAAAGCAGCAGCTGTATCTTTGATATGAACTCCAATTTCAAATATTGGAAACATTGAAATCATAAGATATGCTCAATAATGTTGGAGATGTTTCATAGAGAATTCATTAAACAACTGTTCAATTGTATTGTACCTCCTTTCATATTCTCTTTCTTCATCTTACTTCCCACCATCTCCTAACACTTGATTCATAGTACAACTGCGAGATTTTTCTCCTGTTACACCTTTCAAACCTTTGACTGTCAATTTCCATTTCAGCGCTGAATGACCTCATAGGTCCCAGTGCTTAGCCTTTGGCCCAATTTCTATATTCAGCTCAACAATTATTCGGGTCTCGTTTCATTAAAAAAGTAAATGATGTGAAATGCAGTCTTATTTTTGTTCTTTGTGCTCCTGAAAATATTCGGTGTGCATGAGAAAAGGTAGTTGCTTTAATAGACTTCAGAGACTGAACTCTATAAAAACTTTTCAAGTCTTGAATGTTGTCAACTTCTGAATGAAATACGGGTCAAAAGGGCACAGTTCACCTTCTCAACAAAAGTAGCTTCTACAAAGTTATCCTTCGCAAGCCGTTGCAAAACCGGAAGGAATACTATTATCTATTTGCAAATCTGACTTAACATCAGACTTATATTCATCTGTATCTCATATGAATTGTAGTCAGGGAGTGCAAAGTAAGGAACAATAGAGCTCATTTTAGCCCTGCATTAAGAGGAGATAACCGCATCCTTGTCACTGTGGCCACCCTTAAAGTCATTAACGAGAAGTTGCTCTGGTTTACGAATAGGAGACAAAAAGCCGCCCTCCTCCACGAGGAATTCAGAAAGGCCAAACCCATTTTCTACGGCTTGCGAGACCACATTGAATGCTGAACGTTCAAAGGACAGCCTATCAAATAAAGTCGACGATTTCATTGGTGCTTATGGAATAAACCACTTCTTCAATTGACTAAGCTCTCTTACCTTTGCGTATGCCCTCCTTAATTTAAAGCAGCGTCTGGTCGTCGTATGTTACTTGTTAAGGTGCTAAGAAATCTAGATTGAGCCTTGCTTTACACCGATTGGTTAATCAAGCTGATATCACTGCTTTACACACACACACACACACACACATACTTACTTATGCACACGAAAAGACGAACATCAGTAAGCATGTGGTAGATGGAAGGGTTTTAGTTTTCTGCAAAAGAAAACTGTGGTGATGGCTTTGTTTATCCATCCGCACTTTTGCTGTCGGTCCTCAGATCTTAAAACTACTGAGGCTAGAGGGCTGTAAATTGGTATGTTGATCGTCCACCCTCCAATCATCAAACATATTGTTTTATTGAACTTGAAGGTTAGCCATGGATCGTGCTTTTGGCAGCACTTTCTGGAGGCGTGCGACGCACCTTCACGTGACCTCATATTGGGAGCATCAGAGCGCAGGCGGGAGCCGGCCGTAGCTGATAGTTTCATACAGCATTATATGCTGTACAGAAAATCGATGGCGACGCTGTTTCTTCGGCGCACTTTTTACTTGTTTCTTATTATTCTCTTTAATGAGGAATTTTATTGTCATTGCACACTTCGTAACTTTGTTAAAAAAAGTGACACCGGATGTTAAGGGCCAAAACGGACTTGTCACCAGGATTAGGACCTGTTGCATTATTTGTAATGGTGTCTTTTGCTTGAACTATGTGGTTATGCGCATTGTTGAAGTGCCTAAACAAGGTAGCAGTGGTCATTATTAGAATGTTGAGGGCTATTTCAGTGGATTATTTCAAGGGCCAATCGGTGAATCTGGTTTTGAATTTGAATCAGAGACAGTCCTTATAAGCTGTTGGTTTGCAATGTCAGACTGAAAGCGGTGTCACGGGAGCTCTTTCTTTCGGCATCATGTGGTATTTGTGAATTGCTGGGTAATCACATGATGGCCTTCATTCAGTGAATATTTTATCAGTTAGAGCGATATGCTTCCAGACTACCATTGGCAGTTTTCCGGCGTTTTTCGGTAACACGTTAGCTTCCGTATGTTAAATCCAGTCTTATTCTAAAACCTATACTGTATTGATTATATTATTATTAATGAACATTTTCTGGTTCATATTTTCCCCGTATCTTATTGGCTTTGTGTTTTCTGTTAAAGAAAAGTGTTGAGTTGGCTTGGTCACTCCGCCCGCATCTTTCTGTCAGCCCTCAGATCTTGAAAATGACTGAGGCTAGAGGGCTGGAAATTGGTATGGTGACCATCTGGCCTTCTCCTTCTCTCTCTACAAGCTTGTCCCTATTTGGAGTGGCTGTAATGGTTCTTCAATACATTTTTCTCTCTACTTCGGTCCAGTGCATCCTCCTCGCTCAATCCCAACTCCCTCATATCTCTCCTCACACAGTCAATCCATCGCAAATTTGGTCTACCCAACCTTCTCCCACCTGGTAGTCCCATCTCCATCATCTTCCTTATCGGGTGGTCTTCCTCTCGTCTCTTTACATGTCCATACTATCTCAGTCTACTTTCCTTCACCTTGTTTGATGCTGGTGCTATTTTGAGAGTGCCTCTAACATCGTTCCTAACTTTATCCTTTCTAGTAAGTCCACATTGATCACCTGCCCTCCTTCCTATCATCAAGCATACCTCTCGCCTCAACAGTTTTTGTTTTTATTGAAGGTTAAGGCTAAGGTTAAGGTTTGCAATAATCGTCCGCTGGCAACGCTGTAGGACATGCCACCACCGGGCCGTGGCTGAAAGCTTCTTGGGCCGTTTTTCATACAGAAAAGTAGATTGCTTTGGTCTTTTTTACTTGTTTATTGTAGCATCACTAAGGGTTATGATCATTGGTGTAGCTAAGATATTTTTCTGGTGGCGGAAGATCTTTCGCCCTGAAAAACTTGAAAACTGCCCTGCCCACAAAACAGCATTACTTTTATCGACTTAATTAACAGACACAACAGACAAACTTGGAAAGTGAACAGACTACATATTTCATTTATGAAAGTAGTCAAGCATTTCACAGGAAAGAAAACCCACAATAATTTACTTTTAGTACTGATTATTACTAGTTGTGTGAAGAGATAATGAGGTCTAACATGGTGGTGATGGAAGAGTCATTACAAAATATCTGCACTAACAACTCTAAAGATTCGTTGTAAATGGTTATATATTGTTGCACATTTCTTTATGACTTTTGAGAGTTTCGAAACAATCTTTATATCATGAATTTTTGAAGCATTTATGCTTAATAATACTTTATGAAGTTCCCTCGCTATGGCGTTCAAGCAGTACGATATCCCTAAGGTTGTCCATACATGATCCATTGGTTCTTTTGAACTTACTTCTAATTCACCCAGACAGAACCTTGCGCTGGACGCTTGTTGCCGTCGAAGATTTACAGTTTAGGTCTAAATCGCATTTTGAAGGTCTTTCGTGGGATTGGTGCTTCTTTGAAAAAATTTCCGAATGGTTCTATTTTTTGGCCGAAGCAAGTTGAACTAATTCTCATTTTATTTTTGTTGTGAACACTTGATAATAAGGAACCGTATCTTCTGGAAACATTAGGTCCGCATCTGAGAGGCCTTGCAGAATGAAAGTCGAAACGGGAAGTCAAATCATGAATGTCCATTAACAAACATCTCTTGTTTCTTCTTTGATTAAGAGAACTATAATAATTTTGTCTAACTCCTCTCGAACTGACTTTACCGCCTTCCAGTGTTAGTTGTTGTTTGTTATGATTAAGCCTGTGCAACTTGCTTTCATTTTTGTTTATTTAAAATGAATGCAGCACTACATGAGGTTAAATTTAGTGTAGTTGTCAAGTGCTGCAAATGCAGCTATCAGGAGTTCAGTATTTTATAACAAGTATCGGTAATTGCCGGCTTCAAAAGATGTATATCAACCCTATATGAGTAACGTACATATTAGCAGCTTCTTGAAGCTCACTTTCCTGTTGATCTGGTGTTTTTAAAGACGTCAAGATTCTTTGTCCTTGGCTTTTTCGTTACCATGACTCGAGCCCACGATAATGGCAAACAGTCCTGTCTCTCGTAGGTCACGGATCAATGTGTTCAAGCTGATTTTGGATATTTGGTGAGGACCGTTCAACATGCTTTCATAATCGTCACTTGAGATTTTTCAAACCATGGTAGATTCTCCCAGCTTACACGCTTGATGAGAACAAAACAAGGGAACCTTGAAAACAGACTGTACTATAACTTTAAGGTTAGCCTATGATGACTTTTTATTTGCATAAGTTACTTGGTCGACAGAACTTCTCAATGACATTGGAAGACAGAGAACTGGTTATCAGATAATCACCTCTCTTATAAAAAATAGATGAACGTAAATTGACAGAACGTTATCCTTGTTCTAGGTTTTTGAACAAACCTGCGACCTGACAGCTTATTGTTTATTTACTAAAGCTAGGAATATTTGGCCTTGTACATTATTGTACCTATTATTTTTCATGGTTACGCCGCGCAGTGTTTTGCTAGGCTGTAACCACAGAAAATTCATATACTGTTTGAATTGTTGAACATAGGCCTTATGTGGACTGTGTTTACCAAGAATAGTAGATTGCTGCTTTTCACGCATTTGTGGATAGGGTAAAAAGTTAAGTGTAGGAACTAGCATGAAAACGTGTGAAGAAAAACTTATGTTAAAGAAAACGCGAATTTTCTTGAATTTACCGTTTACATAAATGTAATTTTTTGAAGACAAATCTGACTTAATCTGTACTTCAAAAATGTGCACATAGCAACTTCAGTTGGCTTTCATTTTCAGCAAGCAGAATTGAAGAATTGAGAGTAGGAAGAGTGCAGATGAGGAAAATGCAATTGAGATACATTACAATGGACAAAACAAAGGAAAAAAATAAGTGGAAGAGAGTTGTTCTCGGTTAGTATGAGAGTGTCAGTTTTGGCTACGCAGAGTCCAGGTGTTTCCACCAAGCACGCCACCTTATTCCTTCCAACATCGTCTATGGGAAAGGGCCAGCGATGGCGTAGACTGCCTAATCTTAACCAACCAGTCACTCTGATTAGAAGAGTGAGTTCGATTGTAGAAAGTCACCCATCCGATTTTAACTGTCTTGGAGATGTGTGAGGTATCAGGTAGATACGATGCCGTACCATCTTCAAGATAACCCCGTTGGAGCTCGCATTATGGAATTCATGCTTCGATATCAGAGAGTATGGTTGTACTGGAAAAATTTGAGAAAATAAAATTTAAATGAATATTTGAGAACTCCAGCAGGAACAGAAAATAAATTGATTGAACCGTTTTATAGAAAACTCATCAAGGCACCTGAGCGGGAACATCCGTAGATGGCGGTAGAATGATTTGATTTTAGAAATTTTGGCTGTCAAGTCGAGTACTGGGCACTTTCGGCTATTCAACCCTTAAGGCAGGGAAAAGGGTGAGTTAGAGTGGTTGGACAGCACAATGGAGAAATCCAGTCAATAAAGGAGATGAAGTATTATAAGCTTCTAGAGGTGGAACTGGAAAGAGACTCCCAGTTAGAGAGGATGGACAACTAGACTGCAGAAAGGGAGCAATGGAGGGCATGTGAGACAGCAAAGTTGGTGCACATATGGGCGGTATGGACGCTGCAGACACATTTTAGTGATGCCTAAAGTGCACCACGTGATGTGCACTGACGGCACTGCTCCCTTCCGGGGAATGATGGATGCATTCAAGGTTAGATTCGACGGTAGTCTTTTAGGACCGCAAGAGCCCTGTAATCTTACAACGGGAAAATAAACACAGCATTAAGGAGAGTGGCCAGAGGACGATGTGAAATTTGTGAAGTAGCGAAAAAAGAATTAAGCTACGAATAAAAAAGTAAAGACTGATCTTTCTACTGCGAATGTGCTAAAAGAGGCGCCAGGACAGAAGAAAGGATGCAATTTTGATCATTATAGTCATCTCTTTGTTTATAAGGCAACTTTATAGAATGGATTAATTGTACATGAAACTAGCTGGGACTCTAAATGAGTAAGAAAGAGACTTTATATTCGAAATAGGGAGATGTCTAGGGAATGGATTTTCAATAAAAGGTACAGTGATAATAAGAAATAGATATTAAAAGCAATTGCTGACACTACATTCTGTCGCCATTTCATATAGTTTTCACAAGAGTTGAAGAGAAATCTTGTGGAGGAGGAAGTGGTTTATAGTATTGTTTGGAAATGGAGGACAGGCCCAGGGACGATGGAGGAAATTTTCAGAGGAAGCTGATCAAGGAAAGAGCTCATCTGATAAGTTAGGAAAACTCACATAATTGCCATCTTCATTGGAAAACTCACATAATTGCCATCTTCATTAACTTTCTGTGAAGATGTCAGTCGTTTTTTTAGCACATTTGAGGCCGGAATTGGATTCTGAATGGCCTTCTGATAAGGAAATGGAGAGCTTTGTCAGTCGAAAGAAGCAAGCACAGTGCACTGTATGCATTATTTGAGGTTCTTTGCAGAATCCCTTCGACCTGGCAGCAACTCCTTCATTTCTTTTACTTTACCTCCGTTCACAATCTTTTTTTTTTTTCCATCTTATGTCCGCTTCTTAACAATTGTTTCGTAGTGCAACTGCGGTTTGTCCTGTTACACCTTTAAAACCTTTTTGCTCAAAATTACCTCTTCACCGCTGAATGACCTCATAGGTCCCAGTTCTTGGTGTTAGGCCTAAGTTTTATATTCCATTCCATTCATAATTTTGGAAGTAGAAAGAAAAGGAAGACTTGGCGGAAAGAATGGTACAGAATTCTTTTGGCTTACGCAGTTAAGGTAATGATTAAGAAATGATGAAGGAAGAAGGATGCATGGGTATTAGTACTCGTGTGTATGATTTCTGAAAGACTGGTTACAAGATGAAGGTGATTGAGAAAAAAATGGTAGTTAGAAGATGAAGGTGATTGAGAAAAAAATGGCACAACAAAATCCGAATTTGTGACCCTTGATTGATGATGGTACAGACAATAAAATCTTGGTTCAAATCGATGTTCTTTGGGACTGTTGAGAGTAATTTAGTTATCATTTAAGTAGTCTTGTAGTTTACTCTTTTTGGTCTTAACTTCTTTTTCTGACCTTGCTAGATGTGGTTGAAGGCGTGCATAAAAAAAACTTTGCTCCAGGTTAGCATAAGAGAATTTTATATTTTGATTTTATGTTATATTGGCTTAATTGTATTTTGATCTTAACGTATCCAATGGTTGAGTGTCGTAGATACTCATATTTCCAGTAGCATTTTCTTGGCTCCCCCATTCTCAGCGTCGTCCTTTCCCTTTTCCATAACATCCCCCAACCGCCGCTCTATGACTCCCCATCACCCTCTCCCTCTCCCTGCCGTCCCTAATTCCTTCTAAACGTGCCCGCGAAATGGCGCCAACTTTTTTCCCGCGAGAATTCCATTGCCAATAAATTCTCTGCCAACACCTTTAGTCGTGGATTAGTGTCACTCAGGACGTCGACGGTGCCTGCTCCCGGCCCCGTCCTCCGTCCCTCCCCTCTCTCTCAATGAAGCGGGTGTTTTGGTGGAGGTTTTCAAAACGTGTTGTGGTCGCTATACACCTTCCCTCGGTCCAGCTCCCCCAGGGCAGACCCCTCCCACCCCGGCGATATGAGCCACTTCCATCGCGAGAAGCAGCCAGACACCCAGACGACGGCGGTGACTTCTTGAAAGGGAGAAAAGCAACTTTCTCCATCTTTTATTCCTTCTACTTGAGCACAAAAGAAAAAAAAACCGAAAGGCGTTGTTCTCAAGAGCCGAACTTCACAAAGAAAGTAAGAAAGAAAGAAAAAAGGCTTAAAAGCAAAATTCTGGGAGGAGGGCGTTTCCCGTTGGTCAGAAAATGTAATCAATGAGAAGTTATTTGTATCGGGAAAAGGGAGGTGACGAAACGATAATGAAATGAAAAGGAGACATGGTGGAAAAGTAAAAATCCTTAGTAGTGAAGTATGAATCATGATGCTTCAGGTTTACATTAAGCAGTATTTGCATTCAGTGCAACGAACATCAAACGCTATTTTGTTTCATATCTAATTCCATATATATATATATATATATATATATATATATATATATATATATAGGTATGTATTTGTGTGTATATAATTATGTATTTATGCTATATATGTATATATAAATATGTATAATTAAATATTTTGACTCAAGTTAAGCCATATAAAATACCTAGCAGGTTTGATAATGGCTTTCCATTCTTCACCACGGAAATCATTGCAGACGAAAAGGAAGTGTATGAAGTAAGAACTTTATCAAAAAAAATACTGGAATAATGTTGTGCATAGTTTCAAAGCACAACCAAAACTTGTGATATTATTACCAACGCCAGTTCTTATAAACTGCAGTTGCTGTTGCAGTTAGTGTTGCCTCTGCCACCAGTATAATTTGGTCATCGTAAAGGACTGGAAAGTTAAGAGGAATTTGGAATTGCTATAATAGCTGTAGATTAATATGATCTGGGTAACTCAACATGACTCCGTACGTTTTGATAATTGCTTTAGTTCGAATATGTAATACAAGTACATCATGAATTGCTGATACAGCAATGAACTTAAAATGATTTGATATGCTGCATATGTTTTTTGAGTTGTCATTAAGTTTCACTGATGAATTAAGCTACGGATGCGGGCTGCCTATATTTTTTTCAGATGATGAGACTCCAAAGTGGTCAGAGGATTAAGCAAAGTAACTGGAAGTTTTTAAGAGAGCAAAACGACTTTTTGAAACTTGTCCAAATATTAAAACATCGTAAATGGTGCTCCTATCACATCGTTTTTTAAACTGATGTATGTATAAATGATCTGTCATAACTATTAGCATAGACGGGTACGTCTGCCTCTGACACTAGTGAGTGGCATCAAGGAGCTTTTTAAGGTCATGTCAAAATTCGTGTCAATTCTTTCCCTCATTAAAAGGCCGTTCACATCGTGTCCCATGGTGCAGTTTCTGGTGCGCGTAGGAACGGAAAAGGGATTATCAGGGGTTTCTGTTGCCACGCGATTCGTTAAGGCAAAAGTTAGGTTTTACTAGCGTTGTGGTAACGCACCTGCAAAACAACATGGCTGGTTACGTGGGATTAAAAATACAACTCGTAGAAAACAACAGATGTTGGGTGGTGCACATAGACATATACCCGGTTTCGGGATGCTGTCAGTGCATCTCATACCTCATGCGGTACACTATAGGCATTACTTAAGGTTCTTTGTAGCTTCCCGTCGGCCCCTAACTGCAACCCCATTTATTCCTTTGACTGTAACTCCTTTCATATTCTCTTCCATCTTACTTTCCACCCTCTCCTAAAAATGGATTCATATTGCAACTGCGAGGTTTTCCTCTTGTTACACCTTTCACACCTTTTTATTGTTAATTTCCGTTTCAGCGCTGAATGACCTCACTGAGCCCAGTGCTTGGCCTTTGGCCTAAGTTCTATATTCAATTCAATTCACATACATATATACCCAAGTGTAGCTGTCCTTCTCCCCAGTGCATCGGTAACTGAAGAAGATTGCAATTCGTCGAAAGCTTGTACTTTGTAAATTCAAGAATCTGAAATCTAAGTCTTGTTGAAGCCTAATACGAGTAATATGAATACATATACGCAACGAAGTTGTGTGGCTCTTTTATCACGCATATGTATGTATGTACTATGTGTATTCGATTACTGGATTATATATATATATATATATATATATATATTTATATATTTATATATTTTATATATTATACATATGTATGTATATATACATATATACATACATACATATGTATAATATATATATATATATTATTATATATATATATATACAAAATGGTTAAAAGCAAATGGTTTAAACCAGTCAATAAAAAACCATGGTTTTTTTTGGTTTTTATGTTTTTTTTTTTATATTTTTTAGTCTTCATGTTTCCTTTATAACTTTTATTTTAGGTAATATATATTTTTGGCAACTTTTGGTGCTTTCATCAGTTACTTGGATTTTCAAATAAAATTGGCAATGTTAATGTTTACTTGTTTAGCCTACTAAAACATTCAGAATTGTAATTATCTTACAGTATATTTGTGTTACCGTGCCATAATATAACATTTGACGTAACTGAACATATTCATACAATTGGTAAACCTCAGATAATTAGATTAAAAGAAATTTGTAAATTATTTTATATCTCTAATAAAAAAAAAGGGGGGGGGTTGTTAGTTATATAAAAAGAAACAATCATGTTAATCATAGCTTCAGAGAGAGAGAGCAATTATTCATTTCAAGTTGAAATAGGTAAAAAAGATTCAAATAAAAGAAAATTTTTCGAAAATAAACACCATTTAGTGTTAACTACAAATGTTAGCACAGGTTTATATGAAGAAAAAAGTCAGTTATTCACATCTAGTTCAAGTACCTAGGTCAAAACGACTGATTCAAATAAACAAGGAAAATTTCAAAAATAAACACCATTTGGTGGTGATAACCACAAATGTTAGAAGTGGTTAACAAAAATAAAAATCAAATCAAACTACAATTTCAAAGAATAATAATAATAATAATAATAAAAAAAAGACTTGTAATACATGAGAAAAATAAATTGTCTTTCATCCAAATCCTAGCCTCTGACCATGCATAATTTTTCAGACAAAATGGGTTTATAAAGTAAAAATTTCAATGTCAAGGTAACTTGATCAACACTACAAAACAAAAAAATTAGTCTGCTTCATCAACATTATAGTCTTTGTTTAAAACTTTGTGTAAAAAAACCAACTTCCCGGCCTTTTTGATTCCCATTCTGTTTCTGAGTTTGGAGTGCACCAAACCAAAAATAGAAAAGATTCTCTCAACGCTTGCACTTGAAGTAAGTCCATTAAGCAAACCACAGATATCTTCTATCACACTGATATCAATTTTGCCTTTTAATGCACGCCACCAGGAGCAAGGGGTAAGATGAGAAATGACTGAAAACTCAAACTTGTATGTCAAATACATATAGGGCCACAGAATTGTGTGATTATCATTAAAATTGCTTTAGTTTTATACTGGGTAGCCCAAAAATGAAATAAACCCATAAAAAAACCTCACCTAGTAGCACCAAACAATGAAAAACCATAAAAAACCATATTTCATGGTTTAAACAAAAAAACCATGGTTTAAACCAAAAAGACCAAGGTTTTTCGTTTTTAAAAAACCATTGGTTTTTGCCAACCCTGTATATATATATATTGTATATATATAATATAAATATATTATATCTATATATATAATATATTAACTAATTTATTAATAAATAAAATATATATAATAGATGAACGGAGCAGGTAGGCAGAACAAAGCCGTAGTATACATCAAGGATAGGTGACAAGTAGACAGCAAATTATCGACTAAGATAACATTTATTGGGTCAACGCGTTTCGTAACCTCATGTTACATCTTCAGGGCTACAAAAGAACAATAAAAAACAATTTAAAGCACATGGAAAACAACTACTTAAAACAGTAGAAATTAAAATTAAAATTAACATTAAGATTACAGTTAAAAACTTATTTACAAAAACAGGAGATTTTAAAAAAGCACCTGTCATATGGAAAGTCGAAGACTAAGTGAATACAGTACGATGGGTAAAAAGCAGACAATAAAAATCATTTAGGCCAAGTACAAGATATATATATATATATATATATATATAATATATATATATATATATATATATATATATATACAGTTACTGTTATATATATCTGTATTTCATTATATGTCTTGCTTACTCTGGTGTCGAGAACTGATGAATAAGAGACATTCTGTGTTTTGTAGGGATGATTAGCATAGTCTACTGAATCTAATGGTGCATTATGGTATAATTTAGAAAATCAGTCTTGGTTAAAAAAATTTTTTTGCTTAAGATGTAGATCAATTTGCAAGTGATGAATGTACTCATAGAGTTTATTCTTTAATTCATACCTAAAGTGGAATCATCATAATAATTTCATTACAGAAAAATGAAAACGGGTAGAGTTTGAGAAAGGTCTTAGTACTTTGAAATTTATATTTTTTTAGAGTCATTTTGATATCAGTGGATAGAAAAGATGGTCATGAATTCTTAAGTGTTCCCGCGGATTTCATTATTAGTTTTAGAAACGTTAAAGCAAATTTTTGTGTGGAAATTGGTGAAGTAAATGGTCGCTTAATGAGAGAGAGACGGGGGGAGTTTGGTTGATTTCCGAGTTTCTCACATTCACTGTTGTACTTTAAAAGTGATCTGATGTGCATTTATTCCTTAACCACAAGAATGCTAGACTAGACGAACAGGCCGCTCGCTCTTCCTTCACACCTCGAAGGGGTCAAGTTTTGGACAAACCGTGGCAGCATAATAACCGGTGAAATGGATCACAGGCGCAGACCGAGACCCTTTGAAGGCATTAAGAACCGCTTTTAGAACCTTTCCAAACGTCGCCACCCTGATAAGCCAATTCCCGAAGGGGAGTTTTCTCCTTAACCCAAACGGCGTAGGTCGGTCCTTGGGCTTTTTTCATGGCAAATAACGTAACCCTTACTACACTCCTTCATTACCTTATAACGGCATGACGTCAGCGATAAGCGATACCTTAGGGGTCAATAATCTTGCTTTATTTGCCATTGCATTGCTCCGATTGGCTGGGCGAAGTGCACAGTAATCTAGAGGCACTGCAGTTACCAAGTCATAAATATGCCTTAATTGCTCCCATTAAGTAGCTGCTCTGGAAAATGCTTTATTTGTGTTTCTTTATTGGTTCCTTGAGTCAATTATTATTTTTTGCTGTTTTCGTTTTACAAGCTTTTACATTTAAAAGGGCGTAAAAAATTTTCCGACGAGGAATGTCCACCAGAATAATTTACTTATTAAAAATGTTGATTATATACGTAGAGATCACTAGGAGTTTTTTTACATTATTTGAACTATAGAAATACTAATTTGCTTTCGTCAGTGTTGCACTAAGGATATTGCCACTTTTGCAGGTGAAAAGGTTTCCTAAGGAAGGAAGACAGGGTAAAATCTCTCACTTTCTCTCTCCCTCTTCTCCCTCCCCGTACATTTGAGTTTGTTACCACTAAACTCGTAATCCAATTAACGTACCAACTGGAACCCAGCGGTAGGGTTATCCGTAGTAAGCAGCGAGTATTTCATATGAAGGAGTGATACCTCGCATGTACTTTTTACCCCATTTTAGATTTTTTTATTACTTATTGATAAAAACAACCGACGCTTTAATTAAGTATTTCCAATATCCCTCTTATGTCCTTTTCACCAACTTATTCTTCTTACTTCTATTCTTATTCGTCTGCTTTACCGTAGCTGTACGAATTTTTTATTCTGTCACCCACTACTGATACACCAACGAGGGCCGTGGTTTTTCAAGACTAATATGCAGCTGTCATTGTTGATCGTTAGCCCAAAGCCTTTTTACTATTTCTACAGGTTATGATCTCAGTTATGAAAGGGTAATGAAGAAAAATATTATGAAACATTTAATAAAAAATTATCTGTTTAATATAGGACAACATGGTTTCGTACCCGGAAAAAGTACACAAACCCAACTGTTAGTCCACCGTGAAAACATTTACAAAAATATGAAAAGCGGAAATGAAATAGATGTGGTTTATCTAGACTTTGCAAAAGCTTTTGACAAGGTAGACTATAATATATTAGCGAAGAAAATTAGAAAACATAATATAGTGGATAAAGTAGGAAGATGGTTAAAAGAATTTTTACACAGCAGAAAACAGATAGTTATTGCAAACGATGAGAAATCGGATGAAGCTAAGGTAATGTCCGGTGTGCCACAAGGTACGGTGTTTGCTGCATTACTGTTTGTTATTATGATCGCAGACATAGACAGTAATGTTAAGGACTCGGTAGTGAGTAGTTTCGCCGATGACACAAGAATAAGTAGAGAAATGACTTGTGATGAAGATAGGAACGCGCTACAAAGAGACCTTAACAAAGTATATGATTGTGCAGAGGTAAATAGGATGGTATTTAACTCTGATAAATTTGAATCAATAAACTATGGAGACAGAGAAGGAAAGCTATATGCATATAGGGGACCTAATAATGAGACAATCACAAATAAGGAAGCAGTTAAAGACCTTGGTGTGATGATGAATAGGAACATGTTATGCAACGATCAAATAGCAATTCTATTGGCAAAATGTAAAGCAAAAATGGGAATGTTGTTACGGCATTTCAAAACAAGAAAAGCTGAACACATGATTATGCTTTATAAAACATATGTTCGTAGTCCACTTGAATATTGCAATATGATATGGTACCCACACTATCAAAAGGATATTGCACAAATAGAGAGTGTACAAAGGTCCTTTACATCTAGAATAGAAGAAGTAAAGGACCTTGACTACTGGGAAAGACTACAATCCCTAAAATTATATAGTCTAGAAAGGAGAAGAGAACGCTACATGATAATTCAGGCCTGGAAACAGATAGAAGGAATAGCTGAAAACATCATGGAGCTAAAAATATCAGAAAGAGCAAGCAGAGGTAGATTAATAGTGCCCAAAACTATACCAGGAAAAATAAGGAAAGCACACAGGACATTAATCCACTACGCACCAGCATCGATAATGCAGCGTCTATTCAATGCGTTGCCAGCTCATCTGAGGAATATAACAGGAGTGAGCGTAGATGTGTTTAAGAATAAGCTCGACAAATATGTAAACTGCATCCCAGACCATCCAAGATTGGAAGATGCAAAATATACCGGAAGATGTAATAGCAACTCTCTGGTAGACATTAGAGGTGCCTCATACTGAGGGACCTGGGGCAACCCGAACAAGATGTAAGGTCTGTAAGGTTGGATCGTTTGTCCTCAATTTCTGTCTCTCTCCATTATCTGCGACTAATCCCAGTGTCCGAATAGTATTCCTGTAAGAATTTTGGAGGAATTGGTGTGTGAAGTAGGTCAGGTGCTTAACACCATTTGTACTTAATTGCGTTATTTCCCTTATGCCTTTAAAATGTTCAGAAGCTGGCTAGTTTTTCAGAGAATGAGTCCAGCTCTCTTCTGTTATATCATTTGTGGCTTCTGCAAGGCGAGACCTATTAAGAGACTTTCCAATTACTATCTTCTTTGTTGGTCATTGGAAAATCCTTTTTTCGTGATGTCTGTAGGTCAGTTTGATTGTCTCATAAAACTTAAGGCTCTACGTTTTGCTTATGTTATCTGGATGCTGGCATTATTTACTGTAACTGTGTTTTATGACTGTTTTCTGTAATTCTGCAAGCTTATTGAAGAGTTTTTGCTTCATTTATATTGAAATCTACTTAACAATTTGCTCACTGAGTTGTAAAAGAACCAGCGTTACTCCATGAATTACTTTCTTCTTTTGGTACTTTCCGAGGGAGGAGGCCTGCCTCACCAAGGTCTAGATATCTTGACCTTCATAAGAAGACTTGAAATTTCAAGTCTTACACCAGAAAATGCGTTCGTTCATAGTGATTTTTATTTTTAAGTAAATATATCAAATTGTTACTCTTATTCTCTGGGTTTCTTAAGACTCATTTTCTTTCCAAGTAAATGTTTTTAATAAATTTTGCGTTTGTTTGAGGTCGACGAACTATATTCTCTGTCATCAAGTTTTCAAGTATAACTTCCCGTACACGAAACAGACTGTTCAAAAGCGTAAATTGGAGACGATGTTTCCAAGCAGGTTCTTTTGTTTGCTTAACAAACACTTAATGTTAGCAAAGGCTCGCTGACCAGACTTCCTTCTCAAATATAGTTTGGGGAATCACGTTAGATTATGACCATTTTGTTTTTAGTTCTCTTCGAAGGAATAAATCTTCGAGTGAGGAAATTTTCATTTCGTTTACTAACGTTATAACGTTGCAAACGAAGAAAAAATATAAAGGCCATATTGCAGATGTGCGTGGGATCGAGTAATTTCAAATTTTTCATAAACAAACCGAAACCGAATACGTTTCATAAATTAGAAATGTGAACCGAATACGTTTCATAAATTAAGAATGTCCTTTGATTCATTAATGTACGGAAATGGGTTATACTTAGTAGATACCTTTGAGGTTGTTTGTCATTTTCATAAATGTAATCAGAATAAATCTCTGACCTAATCTTCATGGAACTTACGGAAGGTCTGCCAAGGCTGACGGTCAGTTCACAGTATCAAGAGCAAATTCTTATAGTTCTTACAAATTCCACGTCAATTTCCCTGTTTCATGAACATCTTTCAGACGGTTCTTCATGTTCTGTTAAAAACGAAGGGAAATTTCTTGGGATGAAAACACCACTCCTTTGGGTCAGCAATGAAACCATTAAGAGTACTTCAACATAAGACCGATATAAAGTTTTCATAAGTTTATTAAAAAAAATGGAGCATTACAATCAATTTTAAATTCAAGAATTACATTTGGCAACTTGCATTATATAGTCTCTCCAAGACAAGTTTGAAGCAGCACATAGGTGCATCTGTACATCTCCAAGTTGTTGATGATTAAGAAGTTGGATTTCATTATCACTAAACGGCCGTAATCCCAATCCCTTGTCGAGGTGGGGGGCTTGGGGACCTGCAGTGGGATCAACTGAACATTGAGATATTTATCCCTTTCAGTGCTCTTATAAATTTTCCTATTTCCCTCGTCCTCTTTTGTTGACGACCTACACCTATGTATGACACTAATTGTGCCAATGGATGTACTTCGAGCAGGGCACATCGATTTTTTCCCATTTTTCCATGTCGAGAAGTATGGATAGAAATAGCCACGTTCATCAGAATTCTCTGATTAGATAAATGGGAGATGGGATCACGATTGGGAAAGGGTTTGCATTCGAAGCTCTTTGTTGGAGTTCTGACTGATGTTAGCCACCCCAAAAATGGTTTGGACCATTTTAGATGGAACTGTTCTTAGGGATTAGCTTATAGAAATCTAGGGGGAGCCATTCTTTGAGTTAGGACTCTTGGTTTCTGGCCAGAAGCCCACCAGTACAGATAGAAGGTGGATGATTCCATGTTCACTTCGTCTCAGTCCGGACAGGCAGGTTTAGCTTACGCCTGTGCCTGTGTATCTGGTTTGGTGCAATCCCATAGGGTAGGGTAGCGGACCATTGGGAAGTCAGCTCTCACTGTGCCATTGGTGGAGAATGTGAATTCCCTGAACAGTCTATGTTACTTTTTTGATATTCTCAAACAATTATCTAAAATTTTCCCATTTCTTTTGTTTTATGGATCAGCTAGTAGATGACCCCCCTTCCCCTGTTCTGCTGACTCACTGGCACCTTTGATGACTAGTTGCGATCTTCCATTGTGTTTGTGTGCTCTCTACCAGGCCAGCCAGACTGGGGAGCAAGTGAAGGATATGAATATGTATAATCAGATGTCAATTTTACTCTTATATCTATTAAGATTTTATTTTTTAACGAGTTTGTGAAATGGTATTAGTTGAAGTATTAATCTGTGTAAATGTTTATTTTAGTGTAATAATCTGTGTTGGTATGTGTGTGTGTCATCGTCCAGTACATGCATATTTTCAATATTAAATTTCAGCCGTAACATTATTTTCATAGGCCTCAGTCGTTGGCCTATGGCGTAATTCTGTATTCCAATCCAGTCCATTATCAGCTAACACGATAGATTTGAGAGTAGAGAGGAATAGTTAAGAACTATTTTCAGATGTGTTTCTACTTGAATTCTCTTGCAGATATTGTCTCACAATTTAAGGATGATTGTTAGAAATTCGTGATTTGGGGTTTGCTTGACGTTTAAAAAGAATGAATAGACTGTAATTGGTAGATGTGGAAGGATGAGCATTCAGGAAAAGCAAACATGTAAAGAAAGGTAGACTTGGGAAAATAATTACTGAACTGGTGAGAGAAAGGACTCCGAGGAATTCTAAGACATGGAAAGGGGGCCGATTGTTTGTAGTCAGTGAGGATCGATATAACGAGATCACAAACTAAAATGGCTACTAAAAGAGGGTGTACAAAGACATAAGAGGGAATGGGTTAACAAGGGATTTTGCCCGTTCTTGTAAAATACTTTGGTGAAAGCACTGCATTGAGGGATGCTCAGTCGAGTAAGAGTCATTCTATAGATAAAAAATGAGAGATCCACTGTGTTCGAGAAATTGATGATTGAGTAAATCAGTGAAGCCTGGTAATGGAAGAAAGGCAGGAAGGGTTGGCGTATGTTGTACCACTTCATCATGATGGCTACAAAGCACTGACACAACTTGGCTCACCTGTCAGTTAAAGCTTTGTGCTTAACTACGATCCTGTTTGCAAAATTAAATAGCATTTCGTTAAGGATGTACTATATTCAACCAGTCTTTGGTATAATGTGTGTGTTCTTAAATGAGCTTGTTTTAAACCATAATGGGTACTTTGTTCTTCCATTACTTTTCCATTGACTGCTTCAGTATTTGATACCACAATAAGTAGCAAAGTATATTTTTGGCCATTTTATTTTAGTGCACATAACATCACATTCAGAAGAACATACATTTCAAAAAGCTTGAAAATTATGAGCTACACAATTGAAAGGGTAGCATTTCAACATGTTATTTAGAGGTAGTAACCTTACATCATCCTAGAATTTATCGCTTTGAGAATTGAGGTTGGCCAGGTGGACCAGGATTTAAGATTGTGTACTAATTATAATTAATGCGGGTATGAAAAGCTTTTGACTTTACTGTTTAAAGTTTAAAGCTTTTAACGTTGCTGTTTAATTTCTGACGCCTGATATTCTTTTTAAAGCTTTATTCTCAAACAACAAATTCATTTTAAGTTGTTGGGTCATTTTCTTATCACAGTTCATGTCCATATAGAGTAATTCAAGTCTCTGGCAAATTTATTGTCTGTGTGCACTTTCAGTATAATTTGAAATCTATTTCAGCCAATCTTTTGTTTGATTTGGCTTTTTAAGTCTTGCACTCAATTCCAATTCAAGAGAACATTATTGTGTATTACAGCTCAAAAACATTTGAAAAATTCAACGTTTTGAATCCTTTCTCTATACAGTCTTATTGCAATCCTTTTATTAGATTTAATCATGAAGTCCATCTAGATAATGATTAATTTTATTATACAAACTTTGAGATTCTTGTGGAATTTTGTCGATTAAAACAGCATGATGATGATATGTAGGTGGCTTCGACATGAACTGTTTGCACAGCCAGGCGAGTAGAATGTGATAATGTCTGGACTCCTGTGGCACCACGGGAGTTTGAAGCCGCATTCCTAATTGGATGATGATCGAGACGGAGGCTGGAGATGAGCAGAGGTTTGTGGAAGGCAAAGCTCAGGAATTTTGTACGGGACTTTGCTTCTTACCTGTTTGAGGTGATGATGATCAGGATGATAATATAAAGTCACTGACTGTGTTGGCTTTTCTGGTCCTTGTCGAGACTAGTGGCCACAGGGCCTCTTGATTAATATTAGATGTTAACTTCTCGTATATAGCCGCTGTCTCGGACTAATATAAAAACGGAGATTTCGATTGCAGTTGTAACAGTTGTTATGAAAATATGCTTGGATTCTTGACCAATATGCTACCAAGAATTCTGCGGAGGGGGAAGTTGCAATATATATATATATATATATATATATATAATATATATATTATATAATATATATATATATATATATCTATATATATAATATCCCGAAGGTAGTAGTAGGGAAAGGCATCCTCATCTTTCAACAGTTTATTTTAATGCCGACGTTTCGCGACGAATTCCAAGTCGCATTTTCAAGGCTAAAAATATATATAAGTTTACGAACATTAATAATTGATCTAATTAAATTTATATTAAAAATGTCATGGCAACAGCTCTCAATAAAGTAAAAAGTTAAAAGTTAAAAGTTAAAATTCAACAGCACCTCCAAAGTCAGACATATTAAAAGTACAGGACTTCACTAAAATTTCAGAAACACCTACCTATACAAGAGAAAGAGTAAGACTAACACAATATAGGTAAAAATTCAGTGAGGCAGACCAGCTGCCCAAACTAGGCTATGAACAATTTTACAGAGGACGTTTGGGTATTTAACGACGGTACAGTCTTTTAAATAATTATAGATTCTAAAATTGTCAGGTTTGTTAAATACCCAAACGTCCTCTGTAAAATTGTTCATAGCCTAGTTTGGGCAGCTGGTCTGCCTCACTGTATTTTTACCTATATTGTGTTAGTCTTACTCTTTCTCTTGTATAGGTAGGTGTTTCTGAAATTTTAGTGAAGTCCTGTACTTTTAATATGTCTGACTTAGGAGGTGCTGTTGAATTTTAACTTTTTACTTTTACTTTTTCTTTACTTTTTACTTTATTGAGAGCTGTTGCCATGATATTTTTAATATAAATTAAATTAAATCAATTATTAATGTTCGTAAACTTATATATATTTTTAGCCTTGAAAATGCGACTTGGAATTCGTCGCGAAACGTCGGCATTAAAATAAACTGTTGAAAGATGAGGATGCCTTTCCCTACTACTTCCTTCGGGATATATCTTCTTTGAGCTCCAGCTCCGGCCCCTATGTATATATATATATATATATATATATATATATATATATATATATATATATTAATATATATGTGTGTGTGTGTGTGTGTGTGTGTGTGTGTGTGATGTGTGTGTGTGTGTGTGGATATATATATGTTTTGAGCTAAAATAGAATTCAAAAGTAATTTTCCATTTTTCCATTTCCCAGAAATAGACAAATACAAAACAGAAACCAAGAGTAATGACTGTTACCAACGGCTTCTGAAATATTAATTCATACCAGCAACAGTTATGCTGCACAGGTTGAAAGCAAATATAGCAAGGAAAAGACATGGAATGCTAATCAAAGGGTTGTTTGTAAATTTGGGTCAGAGCAACAGTGTAATATAATGGAAGGAATAAGCATCTCACTTTTTCGCCAAGTTTAATGTATATAACAGTAATATTGTTATTTTATTTTTATTTTGAACGAGAAGAAGCAATCCAAGTGTTAGTGAAATGAACCAGTAAAATTGCAATCGAGTTTTCTGTACAGTGTATAATGCTGTATGAGCTGTGGCTCATGAAACTTTCAGCCACGGCTCGGTGTGGTGGCCTGTCCTATATCGCTGTCAGACACACCATCATGACTAACTTGAACCTTAACTGAAATAAAAACTACTGAGGCTAGAGGGCTGCAATATGGTATGTTTGATGATTGGAGGGTGGACGATCAAGATAACAATTTGCAGCCCTCTAGCCTCAGTAGGTTTTAAGATCTGAGGGGGGGACAGAATAAGCCCGGAAGGACAGACAAATAGCCATCTCAATAGTTTTCTTTTACAGAAAACTGAAAATTGGACACTGGAATTGTGCTAATTACAAAACAAACCTTCATCGTTTCCTTCTTGAATTAATGCTAATTGTTTAGAATGAGAAGATACTCCAGGAAGAATCTCACATTATTGCGGTGTTTGTAGATGATTCCTTCTAGTTTGAATTATATCGATATATTAATTTAAGGAAAGTGTTTACAGTGTATGTATATCACAGAATATTTTTGGTTTCTGATAAACAGAACATAAAGTGGTTGATGAACAGAAGGGTTAGGAGTGACAGCCACAGTTACCTCTCCAAATGTTATAGGGACTGTGAGAAATCTGACTAAACAAAGTTTCATTCTTTGGATAAGCTTTGAAAATCCATACTTTCCGAGTGAGTCATTCATGTCACTTGGAAACTCCATCGCTTCGGTTTTTCCTGTAATAAGGTACTTTTGAAAACTGCTGATTCAGTATTGAATCGTTGAGTTAATCACAGATTCATTTTCCGTTAATTAGACAGACAGACACGCCAACTGCTATATATTCCTTGAGTCTGGCACTAGCGGCAGTGGTGTACAATTTCGGGGAATTTCAATTAGGTGACGTGGTTGCCTTATCTTGAAAAGTAACGGGTTTATTCTTTCATCATCTTCACTCGTGATTGTTATGCCGTCTTGTATGACAAGACGCTGAGGGCAAGGCTCTGGACCTTGTCGCTGTCAGGTAGAGGAGACTCAAAGAGATGCTATTAAAGAGGGAGGCTTCTTTGAGTTATGCTAAAGGATTTACACGAGGCTGAATTTATTATAAAAAAAAATGTTCAAAACAGCACAAGGGAATTTTCATCGTGCACCTGACGTGCTTTAGACAGTTCTAACAAGCTGTGACATCATAAGTGGCCCATAGTGATCCAATGTCAAAAGTGTTGCTACAGACGAGCCAGAGACCCGCTGCAAAGTCTTGTCTCTTGGAACGCCATTGTGTTCTGGAGAAATGTGAGGTCTTTTCACCGATGGCCGTGATTGCCGGTTAGGCAGCCTCGCCCCCGACACACCTTCAATTACAATGTGTTCCAGCTGACGTATGCCAGCCTCGACAGACGAGGAGACGACACGACTGTTGTTTTGTTGCGGTGTCATACTTTTCTGTTTCTTTTCTCAAGCTGTCATTTCAGTTCTCACAGTTCATTTCTTTCATCTCAGGGGCTACGAAAGATGACAACCTTGAATTGTATTTTAGAGCGTCACTCTCACCAGATGATGTTTTTGTCTTTCCAGTGGTGGATATTTTTTAGCTCTATCAAGAAGTCATATGCTATAGCTATTTATGTTATCAAAAAGGATATCTTTAAATTGAACAGTCAAGTAGCTGTAAAGCTGCGTTTTTCTTTACAATACTATACATTTTGACTATTGGACCTTTTTCCAAGAACTTACATTGCCGTTTATTTGGCTTCTTTCTTTTTCATATTTTATTTTTGTTCGTGGGTAATTGAGGCAAATTCAGTGAAACAGTATCAGTTAAATTCCCTTTTGAGAGAACGACGAAGTCTTGGATCTAATCCCCATCGGGTGCCTTGATACTTTGTCTTCAAAAATATTTTGTGACGTTCAGTTTTGAAGATTTTACACATTTCTATCACCAAACGCTTTGGTACAAAATATTGTCATACAGTATTTGGCCTGACGTATTTTATTCATGTTGAAATGTACTGGGGATTTATTGAGTATTGTATATATTATTTGCTATTGTTAAGCATATTATTAATTGGGGAAGAAACTGGAAGTAAACGCTCCAATCTTTGAAAAGTTCGGAACGAGTCTCAGCCTTAGTAGGAACAACACTATAAACCTATATTTTATAGTTATGGGAAGAAGATACTTTAAATATTGTGTGTAGTGACGAGTTCAGTACAACAGCTAAATTTTTCGCTTTCCTTCGCATATCTAGATGGAATTCACACGAGTTTATTTTAAGATGTGTCTTTGATGAGAATGTCCTCTCATTTCCTTCCTTCTGGGATGATTGGTGCCATGGATTTGTTCTTTCTTCTCTTCAGGCTCGGTGTTTTGGTGTTTTCGTTGCCAAGTATTCATTCTTCCCCATAAGACGGATGATGTGTGTTTATATCTTCCCATCTTATCACTAATGATCCTATCGCCCACCCACCAAACTTTGTTCTCTCTATATTGAGCTATACACCACCCCCCTCCTTCTCTCGTATAGGGGTTTAGGGTACATTTCACGTGGTGCTCTGTAGTCATTCCTAAAGGGTAGTCGCTGTGACCCTTCGATTATAGGTTTATAATGCCTGGCTACGTTTTTTAAGGAGTGTTCTACTATGAAAGTAATGACAAAATTCACTTAAATTTTTAAAAGGCATACAACTGTCAGATGTACTTCTTTCTATTATAGGTAAATGTTTACCATTCCTGAAGTTTTTTCTTACAGATATTGGGCTGACAGTAACTCAAATTCGTTCACACTGTATGTTTTTCCTACGGATAGAGTTTGCTGTTATAAACTCATACTTTTAGCTTTATTTTTTTTATTGATGAAGTTGCATGAAATTTAAAACTTGTTATTCTTATTATCATTATTTTGTTTGTTGAGGGGGGGGGGGTGGGGGGGAGGGGGGGGGGTGCTAAAGGGCGGAGGGTCGCCCTTGTTGGATACTGAACTAGTGTTATGGGTTCCATTGTACCTTCACGCAGTCTTCCCATTCTTATTAATGGAGTCTCAGCTAGTGGCAACTGGTGAAAATATATTGGCTTCTCAACTTTTGGTTATTAAATACCACCTCAAGTATTAGGTCTTTTAAGTATAATTGAATGAATGCTTATACTCTTGACTATGAGTGTTAACGGGAAAGGTAATTATGCAGACAGGGAAGTTGAAGTATAATGGTAAATACTGTGTTCATCACACCCTACGAGTATTTTTCCCCCCATATTTGCATACGTTTTTCCATGTAAATTTCCTGCGAAACCTGAGATCTTCTTATTGGTATACGGTACATTTTTAAATGACTTACAGATAATTCAGGTCAAGCAATTAAACATTAAGGCAATGGTCACTACGTCAAAGCGGAGAGAGAGAGAGAGGAGAGAGAGAGAGAGAGAGAATTAGAGAGAGAGAAGAGAGAGAGAGAGAGAGAGAGAGAGAGAGAGAGAGAGAGAGAGAGAGAGAGCCCTATGCTATAAGTATTAGCTTCAGAAAAATCGGTGTGCACACACAACAGAATCTGAAGCCTAGAAATCACTCAGGGTTCATAGATGCCTTGAGGTACAATGATCAGTTCACCCTTATTGACACTGGTAGAACAACCTTTTGTCCCCACCTTGGCTAATATTGACATTGGCCTCCTTATCGTTGTTCCCCCACCCTCGTCTCTCCCTACCACTGATGACCATAGCCCAAGACAACGAATCCACGATGATGGCTGTGTCGGAGAATATCGGAACAAAAGTTAATTAATGACTATTCTTTTGTTTCCCTCTTTTGCTGTCAAGGGGAGTGTTTGCAGGTACATAATGGGAAAGGGAAAAGTAAGTCAGGCTTGGAAGTAAACTCGTGGTTTATAGAATCCCCAGGTGTGGAAATCATCCCCAAGAATGGGCCAGATTAGATCTCGAATAGAGACGTTGCTCTTCGCATAATGTTGTTCTTAATTGGATGGACCCGGAGTCATCGGATTCTTGTGAGGGTGTGTAGCTCTTGGAAGGATGGACGCTGATGTGTTACTTACCCCCGTCGCCAACGTGTTCATTTTCTGTGTTATGTAAGTCATTCTCTTATGTTTAGGATCCTCCTTGTACGTTCTCCAACTTGTTCAGTTCCATGGACAACAGGCGTTCATACAGATAGATAGTATGTTGTTTTAAATCTTTTTTCATTTCATATTTGTGAAAAATTTAAGTCATCTTTGAAATATGCAGTCGGTCGACTCGGATTAGAGGGATTCGGAACTGTCGAGGTACTGATTTGAAAGTGCCTAGTATCGAAGCTTTACTCAAGAGTATATATATATATATATATATATATATATATATATAATATATATATATATACTATACTACATATATATATAGAAATATACTGTAATCTTTTCTTGTGAAGCTATCTGAGTAAAACTTATACACTAATCACTAATGGTACTTTCACATCAGTACTTGATAGTTCCGAATCATTATATTCCGAGTCTATCAACTGCATATTGCAAAAGTGACTTAAATTTTGCGAAAAGATGAAAATAAACAGAGATTTTAATCAATATACTGTCTGTATGAATTTCTTCCGTCCTTGGAACTGAACAGCTTGGAGAAAGGACTTCATGACAACAAAAGCTAAAAGAAAAACACGGGAGGATGAGATAACTCCAGAGAAAAAGTCACTGTACCGAAAACTTCCCTGATGGGATAGTTTGATGTTTAACAGGGGAGACTTTTTCAGTTTGGTTTTTTCTCCTTCGGGTGGTTAGAGTAACTGTTCATCTTCTGAAAAAGAGGATAAGAAATTGTGAGGTTCTTTGTGCCGGACTTAACAATGTGTTCTTTTTACCAACTAGCAGATTTTGGTCCTAATAAGTTCAGAGGGTCAGAAAGCGCAATTTCCAAATTGTTCAAAAATGTATAAAAGGGTTGGGAAAGCATCCTGGAACCATTTCATTCGTTTTTCCGTATGGGCAGAATAAGCACTAATGCTCAACTCACCTGCAAAGCTTTTCTGATGCTATGAAATCTTAGGCAGTGCAAGTGCGTTAAAGAGTGCTGCCGTGTTGATTGATACATTACGAAATATTTGATTAGGTTTAATAACGCTCGAACCTTCCTTTATACAGTGATAAATAAATAGGAAACATGCTGAATGGGATTTCATCCAGTAACTTTATACAGAAATGGAACGTTACTTCAGCTATGTAAATGAAGAAGTGAGGAAACGATGTTTTATTTTTTAATTCCGTCAGTTATGCTGTTTGTGCTCATATTTTTTAGCAAAACCGTACAGTGATTTCCTCTCAGGTTATTGAAAAACTGATTGATAATTAGTTATCAATAGTGATCCACTAATTTCATTGGTTTTCCTGAAGTATTTGGATTTCAGGGCAATTTCATAAAAGAGAAGTAGAACATCATTAAAATCCGTACGTGATCCCTCTGAATTGTAGATTGGATAGTTCATCTTTTGTTGTCTACTAAAAGGGGGTTTTGTGGGAGGCTTCTTTGGAAGACTGGCTGCTCTACAGAAATTAGTCGAAGTAGTATGTGCTTGCAGTTAGATTTCACGAAACTTTCTTCTCAGTTACTTTAAATATAATAAGAGGTTCCCAATTTCTTTTGCTCATAAGTTATTTCTCCTGTGGGCTGAGGTTATACTGTACTCTTGTTCTTGTCTCTGAAAGTCTGTTGTACTATGCAGAATCTGCATGCGCAAGTACATACACACGTGTACCTGTGAGGGGGAATGCTGCAGATTATATATTATTCTTTCTAGAATTGAAAGATATGTATTTCGAATAAAAATTTTAGAAACACAAAGAGTTCATTATGGTCGCTATTTTTATTCATTTTCAAAGAAAATAGGCAGATGAAGAAGTAAGGGAAAACGAATGGCTCATTAAAAGCTAGGCCAGGTGGAGAGGAGAAAGTCGAGAAAGAAAAAGAAGAGGAAATGGGACACAGGAAAGAGCAAAGAGGACGGACGGGCTGTCATTTGATCTTCGGGGAACCTTGAAATAGTCTTTTCAACTCCTCTTCACAAAATCGACTCGGTGAGGTATTGGATCCTTCACACAAAACGAGATGAAGACATCATTGGTTATAATTTCATGCACCCCTTTAATGCTTAATGTCATTGGGCTGAACTGCACTTACTGAAGTACAAAGCTAAAAGAATAGATATCAGACGCTCGTTCGTAGGTTGTTTTGATGATCGTTGCTGCGGTTGGGGAAACGAGAAACATGCGAATAAGAGATATTCCATGTTAGGATTCTGTAGAAATTGGAAAAGAAAAAACTCTATTATCATAGAGCTAAGCCAACATGGTGATTCACTCTAAAGTCATCTGTTAGCGGTAAGGATTCGATATTTTTAGCCAGAGTATTAAATGATTCCTAGTATAAAAACTGAGTTCATAGACTGCATTAATCCAGCATTTCGTACTCGAAAATTAGGTAACTTTTGAATTGGATTTTGTTTCTTATTTGGAAATGCTGGTTGTTTCTTACTCCAAACCTTATTATACGAATTCCATAATCTAACCCTGGACTATAATGACCCGTTAGTAGTTGCGGTGTAAATGATCCTTATCTGATTAAGATGAAATGAAAATGTAAATTTCTTTTATTGTAGAGTAAGGGTTGAAAATATGTTTGTAAATGTAATTAAGGGATCTGATCTTGTTTAGAAAGAAGTGAGTTATCGTTTAATGAGTAGATAGAATATCCGAAATTAAAGGATTAGGTCACAAAGCAACAGCTTTTTTTTTTTTTGTCCGTATAGAAGGTAGGAAGAGCGATTAAAGAAGTAAGTCGCATGATGATGAAGTCAGTGTAGTATGTAAAAAAAAAAAAAAAAAAAAAAAAGATGATTTGCACTACAGTTGCAGGTTGAAGTATGGTCATTCTGTGTTAGGAAAGCGAAGAATAAGGTAGTAAAGGACAAAGTGAGTAGAAAAAAAGAGATTTTGGGGTGTGTGTATGATTAAAATATAAGGAGAATGAGTGAGTAGTTTATAAGGAAGAAGGCGCTCCATATATAAGTTGATAAGTTAACGATCTTAAAATAAAAGACTTGTTGGAGAGACACTGTCTAGTGACTGTAGTCCTGTATCCATACAATGATAATTTGAGCGTTGTTGAATTTGGGCAGAATGAGAGGGGGAAAATGAAGGATGCAAGACTTAAAGGGATAATGTAAGTGTGAATACGATTGTAGAAGTGTCTGTTGAAGGTGTCATAAGCACAATTAAGGAGTTACGAGGATAAGAAGTGATGTGCTGCAGTATAGTGGGTGTATGTATGTCTTGAGTTGTGGAATAAAGTTCGGAAGGTATATTTGGTTAAGGAAAAGATTCCCAAGGAAAGGGTGGGAGAAATAAATGTTCTTTTTTTATTTAAGGATGAAGGCAATAGAGGTAGCTGTAAGAATTTCAAGGGCATAACTGTATTTGCCCTACCAAGGAAGGTTATCGAGAAAGTAGGTCAAGAAAAGAATTGATAAGAGGAGCAATGTAGGCGTCAACAAGAAAGTGGCTGACTGGACTAGTTTTGTTGGAAGTGTAATATTTTTCATATCCACAAAGATAAATATTATGTGGAAAGTCAGAATGACAGATGTAGGTAAAAGGTGTGTGATAATGACGCAATGTTGAGTTGAATGACCGTGAAGACGAACTGCAGAGACCAGTGAATGGTATTGACAGTTTTTCAACAGAAGGAAGCTGAAAATAGACAGGAGCCCCAGAGGGTTTACCAAGGGAAATGGAAACTAGGAGGATTTGGTATGTTTAAGTATTTTGTATTTTGATGGTGGTAGGATGATGCCAAGAAAGTAGCAGGATGTAATATAACAAAAATTCAATAACTCAGACAAGACCTAGAAATTGGTCTGTTTCTCAAGCAGAATTATGGCCTCTGTTAAACGTTTGAGGAGCAGCTTCTTCTTTGCTTTCAGTTTTTCCCATTTCTATATGGGGTCGCTGTTTCTAGTTAGCCTTCTTCATCTTCCTCTGTCCTGTACATCTTGTTTTCTTAAACCCTATTCCTTCATGTCATTCAACAAATTATCTTTCCACCTGAACTTTGGCCTTCCCCTCCCTCTTCTGCCCTCCACCTCCTTGTTCATAACCCTCTCATACGTGTTCATCTTTTCTCCTCATGAGATGACCAAATCATTTCGGTCTTCTTTCCTGAGCCTTTTTTGAAACCTCTAATACTTTGAATGTCCTCCCGATCAGTTCATTCCGGATCATATCTCTTTCTGACACCGCACATCCACCTCAGCATTCTCATCTCGGCCACTTCTATTCTTCTCTCTTGTTCTTTCTTTATTGGTCAAGTCTCTGCCCCATAGAGCATGGCTGGTCTAACTATGCTTTCATAAAACTTACCTTTAACTTTTGCACTGATCCTCCTGTCACGGAGTATCCCTGATGACTTTCTCCAATTCATCCATGCAAACTGAATTCTGTTACTGACTTTTGCATCCAGGTTTCCATTCTCACTCATAACAGAACCAAGATATTTGAATGAGCTAACCCTCTTTATGTCTCTTTGGCCCAATTTGACTGTTCCCTACCATTCCTCTCCACCTGTCCACATATATTCTGTCTTTGTTCTGCTAATTTTTAAGCCTCTACTCTCAAGTTCTTCTCTCCTTCTTCTTAGCTTGAGTTTGACACCTTCTTTTGTTAGATCAATCAGCACTAGCAAACATTGCACACCAAGACACCTCTTCTCTAACTTCCGATGTTATTAAAAGTTTGAGCAGCGATATTAGTAATATTATAGGGAAGTTAATTTCACAAATGTACTGGAAAAAAGAAAGAATTTGTCTACTGGGCAGTGTAACATTGTGGCATTTATAAGGTCGCTGAGGGGATTTAAAATTGGTAATGGAAGTTTCTTTGTCTAAATCAAAATGATCATTGTTGGGAGAGGAAACCACCATTTCGAACAATCTTTTCTAAAGGATAAAGATCCCAGGAAGCTGTTGGCATCTTGTGATAAGAACAATATTTTAATAATGGTGAAGAAAAGTTCTGAAATACCATCATCGTTATTACTGGAGCCTTTCGAGTCATGTAATGTGTTTCAGTGTTGGAAAGAAGGCTTGGAGTCGGAGTTTTCACCGTCAAAATCGTTAAGTAATGTTACTTTGCAAAGCAAATCATGAAACTGGAGTTTAGTGTTCTCATTCAACATACAAAGATAAGAAAGACTTGCTAAATGAATCTTCTGTCGCTAAGAGGAGAAGCCGAGATCGAAGGACTCAAAATGGAATAGAAAAGAAGTCAAGATTTTCTTCTCCCTAGTGCTTTTGTCGTATGTGGTTCAGTTTTTGCTTTGATTTGTTTGGTGAACGCAGTGGAACGACTGCAAAGAGGAAATTGTAAGGAGTTTGATGATAACGGACCTTAAAATATCTCATTATTATTATTATTATTATTATTATTATTATTATTATTATTATTATTATTATTATTATTATTATTCAGAGGATGGAACCTTTTATATGGGCCATTGACTAGAAATTTAAGCATCCCAAGAATTTGGTGTTCATTAGGAAGCAAGAGGAGGTCTAGGAAAGTACATAAAAAAGATATCCCACTTATTAAAAAAGAAAAATTTAATTAAGAAATAGATAAAAATGTATTAAAATACAAGGCGAATAGTGTTAGGGTAGTAGTGCATTGCATCTTCGTTTGAAACTACTGAAATTCCAAATGTACATCTTCTGGGAGGCTGTTCCACAGTCCGAGGGTGTGAAGAATAAAAGACCTCTGGAACTGAGAAGTTCGACAGTGAGGCACAGTTACTTCATATTGGTGCTGCTGTTCAGCGAATCTTGTTGCTCTCAGGGATTAATTGTGAATGTGAAAGATCTCCCTTGAAATACAACCTATGAATAAATGACCAACAAGAAAGCATCAGTCGATGGTCCAAGTCATAACTTCTTCTATTAGGAAACAGAAACCTACCACCACAAACTACTCTATCTGAAAGAGAGAAATCTGTGGCAGAAACAGGCATAAACATCGCGGAACAGTATTCTAGTAAAGGAAACACAAGCGACCTAAAATAGGTTCCTTACGAACAATACCTAACTTTTGTACAGCATTTGGTGAAACTTTCATTAGATGATTCTCAAAAGTTAGATTTGAGTGAAAAGCTACATCAGAATAGTTAAAGCTTCAGACTCATTCAGCAAAGTTCCAGCCACCTGAAGGGAAATATGGGGTGGGGAATCATAACAGGATCTGCTATCGATAGTGTTTTTGTTTTACTGGAGTTCACCCTCATTCATACCCCACTGATTGCACCATTCACTCATCCAGTCCATGTCTCAATTGAGGCTGAGGGCAGCTTCATTTCTCACAAGTGTTGCATCATCGGCATACTAAACAATTTTGTTTTCCAGGCCAATAACCACATTGCTTGTATACACTAAAAATATCACAATAACCACATTGCTTGTATACACTAAAAATATCAGTGCACCAAGATCACTGCCCTGTGGAACTCCAGACAAAATAGGTCTGGGTTTACTAAAGATCCCGTCCATAGCAACTCGCTGATGGCTACTTGTAAGGAAATCTTGAAGTAATCCTAAAACATTTCCACCAACTCCAAGATTCTAAAGTTTATAAATAAGTGCCTTGTGATTTACCAAGTCGAAAGCAGCAATAAAATATATTTGAATTACTCTGCACTCAAAACCTCTATCAAGGTTCCCTTGCAAATGACAAGTGAGTCTAAAGATCATCGCAGGTACCTATCTACTTCTGGTATGCATATTGACCATTAGCTAACAGTCATTTAGATTCAACATTTATATAGTGGCTTTTAATCATGAGAGACAACACACTGGAAACTTTAATTTAAAAACAAAGGGAAGAATCCATCAGGATCTCCATCCCATCTATCAAGATAATCCAGAATTTTCTTAACATCCCTAGAGCAAAATGCAAAATTATAGTAAAAATAGGTTCAAGATGACAAGTATCTGGGAGAGGGACATCCTCAGCTGATTGCTTAGCTTTAAAAGCTCAATGAAGCAGTTCAACCTTTTCCCTAGGGCCAGTAAACAATCTACCATCATCTATTGTTAGTGGAGGAATGGAAGACAACCCTGACCCAAAGATAGATGCCAATTTGGTCCACCACAGGTTAGGCATGGTAAGTCCTCCAAGTTTCCTCTTCAAGGAATTCATGTAATTTTTCCCGGCTGCATGGTAAGTTCTATTCCAGCACATTGAGACTCAAGAAAAATGGCATAATTTTCTTTTAAACATTTTCTTCTCCATGCATTGAATTTGGTCTGATTGTCATGATAGGCCTGTCTACATGTATCGTCAAACCATGGCTAGTCATTTGCTCTAAATTTTATTACTTTTCTAGGGATATCTCTTATTGAAATAGCCATGAGTATTTCATTTAATTACTTCTTGGGTTCAGGATCTTATTTAACAAGCTTCAATAATGCGATCCTAATTGGCTCTGGATTTACTGATTGCCCGATATGTCCATCTCAGTGGCCCATTGATCAGAAGTTCCTATATGTTCACAGACCTTGGACTTGACAATAGCTGGAACATCTGTGAACATGAGGTCTGTTCTATCACCAGCAATGTGGGTGGGTTCCTCAATTAGCTGGGAAAAATTGGAGGATACACAGAACTCAGGAGCAGATAGGCCTTGTTGATCTGTGGAATTTGAATTTAGCCACTCGCTGTGCTTTTCATTATATTATTATCATTATTAAAATAGGGCATAGTTTTTCCAAACCTCTGAGTCTTAAGTAGTCTCTTTTCGGGCTGATTCTCAGGGATTAACCCAAAAAAATCAGACTTTATTTAAGAAACCAGTTTTATTTAAAAAAATTATAATGTTAACTGAAAAATCTTTGCTTTCAGCACGAATATTTTTCATTTTTGAATTCCGTAATTAAATTGATCTTTGTTGGGTCCAATCTAGGCATTCAATAAGTAAATGTTGCACTCTCATGGGTGTCTGACATCTATTACATTTCATTGGGTCAGCATGCGGTGTCTACATTAAGTGACCATGCGAGAATCTTGTGTGTCCTATACGGAGCCATATTAGGATTACCTCTTTTGATCTTTCTTTTTGTGAAGATGTCTTCCATGCATACACTTCAGTTTTTATAGTTTTAAGCTTATTTGTGGTTGGTATTAAGGACCATTCTCTTTTCCAATCTTGGTATATTAATGGTTTGACAGATGTTATCCAGTCTGATACTGGGGCATGTATAATTGTTGAAGGGATAATGCAGGCTAATCTGGCAGCAGAGTCTGTTTTTTCATTTCCTTTTATTCCCATGTGTGCTGGAATCCAACATATTTTTATTGATAATCCTGATTGGAGGAGTTGATAAAATTCAATTTTATTTCTTGTACAACTTGGTTTACTGGTTTATACTGATTTATAGCATCTACAGCACTACTTGAATCACTGAAAATAATAGACACTTGCTTTTTTCTCAGATATTATATCAAGAGCCATTTGTATGGCCGTGAGTTCGGCAGTAAATACTGATGGTATTAAAGGTAGGCTTCTTTTGAATAATATGTTTTTCGAGTATGCAGATGCTCGTACTTCAATATTATTTTGGAGCCGTCTGTATATACCATGAATTGGTCTCCTTTTCTTCTAATGTGCTCTAAAGCATGTTGGCGGTATATTTTGTACTAGCCATTTGTCTTTTAAGTAGGTAAGATAGAGAGGTACATATTTTTATTCGTTTTAACGTCCATGATGGTGACAATTCTATTGGGGGGTGGGAATTGGATTTATGTTAGTAAGTTCATTAGGTATTTAGCTCTTATTGGGAATGAGCTAGCAATATGAACTTCTGTTTCTGGATTATAATTTAAAAGCGGTCAGTTGCAGGAGATGATCCTGCTTGTAGTGAAAAACCCTCTTCATATTGTTATTAAATTGCGGTGATGTTTCAAGGGCAACACACCTGCCTCTACTAGAAGCATTCCTTCATGGTGCAATGCATCAAGAGTTTTTTATGCAGATTCTGAGGCGGATGAATATATTGGACAGCAGTAATCTATTATGGATAAGACTGTTGCCTTATATATTGTTAATAAAATATTTTGCTTTGCTCCCCAATTAGTGTGATAATTTTTTTTAATACGGCAAGGGCTTTGATGCCTTTGGCACTAATGTATTTGATGTGCTCTTTCCAATTTAAATATTGATCAAATACCACACCTAGATATTTGATTTTTGTACAAAATTGTATTTCAGTGCTATGAAGGTGAAGTTTGATTGTTTGGTTCTTTAGCCATCTATTGTCTTTGTAGAAGGTGATAGCTTTTGTTTTATCAGTTGAAAATTTAAATCCAACTGAATTTGTCCAACTACATATATGTGAAATGGCAGTATTGAGAACTCTGAGCATGTCTCAAATTGCTACTCGTATAGTAGATAGCAAAGTCATCAACATATAAACTGTTTTTTTACACCACTTAGTAAATTTATAGAAATATCATTAATTGCTAAAGCAAACAATGTACAGCTCAAGAAACTACCTTGAGGGATTCCTTCTTCAAGTTTATAGGTTTCTGAGTAGGAGTTTTCAGTTCTTACTTGAAGAGTTCTGTTTGTTAAAAAGTTCTTAATAAATATTGGTAAGTGGCCTCTTAATCCCTTGGAGTGGAGTTTTTGCATGATGTTATGTTTCCATTTTGTGTCGTATGCTTTTTTCAATATAAAAATATAACTACTGTTAAATTTTTTTGTTCAAAGCCTTTTTTGATATGATCTTCTAAATGTGTTAAGGGATCTAGGGTTGATCTGCCAGCTATTGAACCTGATTGTGTTGGTGTTCAAATGATTCTTTCTAAATTTGGCTGTATATTTATGTAGTGGTTTAATGTGGTTAATTGTTATATTTGTTATAACTATTTTGTTTAATGTTTATCTTATAATGCATTTTGTTGAGTGATTTAAGGCGAGTTTTGAGTCTGTTAAGATTGCGACCCAATACGCATATGTTTTATTTTACTTAAGGTTGGTAAGGTTGGATTCCACCATGGGACGGAGGATTTTGTGGAATGTGATTTGGATTTTGGAATGCTTTTATCTGCAGCATTTATTATGAAGTGTGAGACGGATTCACATGTAGTATTGCGATCTTCATTATGTGGGAATGGTGGTATGTTTCGAGTGTATAGGAAATATTGATCCCAATTAACTTTCTGGATATTACATCTTGTAGATGGCAATATTTTGGTATTACTTAAGTAGTTCAGAACGATTGAGAAGTGGTCACTTGTGTGTATGAGTCGTCCAGGAAATTCCATTCAAATTTCTCGGCTACATCATTTGAACATAATGAAATGTCAATCGAGGAAAAGGTGAGGCGTGTATTTGAAAAATATGTTGGAACCTCACTTTCATTGAGACAGCACAGGTTGTGTTTCATTATAGTTTTTTCTGTGTTGGTTCCAGATATGTCAGTGGGGTTATTAGTATCCCATAAAGGATTATGTGCATTAAAATCTCCTGCTATAAGTAGGGATTCGTGTTTACTATTGTTAATAAGTTCAGAAAAATCACTGAAATTTGCATTGAAATTTGGCTGGTTATATAAATTACAAATAGTGACTTTGCTTTTGTCAGGCATGTATAGTTTAATTACTGTTATTTGATCTGGCATAGATGGTATGTTGAAAGGTTCATATGTTATGCTATAATGAACGTATATAGCCGTGCCTAATTTTCCACCGTCAGTTGGTGAATAATAGGCAAGTTTATAGTGTTGGATATTTGTAGGGTTACTTCCTAAATTCTGTAGACTTACATGCTCATAGGACTGTGTTCTCGTACAATTCGTTGTAGTTCGCCAAAATGGATTCTCGTTAGAAATCCGTTTATGTTCCACTGAATAATTTTACATTCCATTATTGGGGGGAATTGGTGTTAAATTCTGTAAGTTAACTGCTGATTTTACTTTGTCTCGAAGTTTGTGTGCATTTGAATTGATTTGTGACTTTTTTATTGATGTATTTGTATGCTGATTATTAGATTCAGCAGTTGTTCGTTTTTCATGATTAAATGTTAATGAGTCTATCTTTGATTTTATAATTTCCTTTTTGTATTTTAAGGATTCAGAACATAATTCCTTCTCATGTTGGTGTGATAATGGGCATCTTCGTAATTTAGTAAAATTTTCTATACAATTATGTATTGCGTCCTCTGTCTTGGTGGGTAGTTGGTTGTAAGTTCTTATGAAGCACTCATTACAACCACAAGATGAAGCATGTTTGGAGATGTTAGCCATTGGTTCAGCTTCTTTGTTCGAAGCATTTGATTTTCTAGCTTTAGTATTTTCGGGTTCTATAATTCTATTGGTTTCCTTTTTTTTGTGATAAGGAATTCTGGTTTAGGGGGCCACTCAATTTATTGCCACCAGTGGAACATATGGGTCTTGTGGATGGTTGGCTTGTATTGTTTGTTATATTTTGGTGTTGTTTGATGTTGTGATTTTCACTAGTATTAGAATAGGGAACACTATTATTCACATTGTCTGTTGGGACTTGTAAGGAGTGATCAATTGTTTCTTTACTGTCCAAGTGCTGGGACTCAGGATAAGGGTGTATTTCAACTTTTGATGAGGATAAAATAATGTCTTTTTTTGAAATGTTCTGGTGTAGTTGGGATTTCTTTGAATAGATTTGTTTTTTTCCCTTTAGGTGGGGTTAGTTCCAGTGTTCTTTTCTTTCTGTCATTTTGATTATTATTATTATTATCATTATTATTGTTTGACTCTTCTTCCATTAAAGAATCGTTTTCATGGATATTTAAATCTTCAATGTTAGTAGAAGTACTATTGGGTATGGTGTCATGCTTATTTTGGGTTTTTGTATTATCATTAATATGAGAATCACTATGTATGTCCATACTATCTAGTTGATTGATGTGATGGGTATTTTGATTTTTAGTTACAGTCGAGTACGAGTGACTTTTAGATGGATTATTGACTCCTCTTACTTTTAGCTCAAGTCTAGCGTCTTTTACTGTCTTTCCAGTTCTATTTATTAATAACTGTAACTCCGTGTTATATTTGAGAAAGGAACATTCCTTAGATTTAGCATGGTGGGGTAGTCCATAGTTAATACAACATTTTGGGTAATTACACTTCCAATTGGTGGTATGTTTACTTGATGTACAGACTGCACATATTGCCTTATTATGTGTGTCCATACCTTGAGCACTGTGTACACTGTAGCAGTTTTGGAATGAATGGACGAACTTCTCTATTTTGTTCAAGAATTTTTCTTTTAAATGGGAGATCTTAGCCTGTAAATTTTATTTTGGCAATGCCGATCTCTGTATTTATGTCCCTCCTACTTGGAACTGAGTATATTTCCAGATCATGGATGTTGGTATATCTTAATTTTAAGGAGTCTAGTAGTATTTGTTTTGAAGGAAGCTCTTCATGTTCATTATTGGGTACAATGACTGTACCCTGCACATAATTCAGTGCATCGCGGCTTGTAGCAGATATTTTTACATTATTTCTTTTATATTTAAATAGGCATTGGATTGGTTTTTGCTGGTTACTTGGATTAACCATTCACTATCTTTGATGCATCTGCATTCTATATCCTGTGTTGGATATATGTTGATCAGTTTGTTTGTTTTCAGTTTTGAGGACCAGAAACCTTGACCAGTTTCCAGGTCCAAAGAGGTCATTAAAATGTGCCAGTGTGGGGTTCAGTCAGTAAGTTTTGTATTTTTTTGGTTCTTGCCTAATGTTTGCTGCTTGTCTATTTGAATTGCCGCACTTTTCTGTATTGGTGGGATTATTACTTGTCTTTAGTAATTCAGAATTGTTGTATATTATATAGTGTCCACAGTTGTGATACTAGTGCCCACCATCTGGTTTTTATTTGCTTCTTTCTGACCTTCCACGCACCATAATGGGCGATCTGGATTTGAAATTGTGTTCGGAACAGGGTGTTCCTCATCATTTTCATTATTTGAAGTGGTACAAAGGAGATTTGGGAGTGAACAATTGTCAACTGTGCCAGAGGATTTCCATCATGGGGTCCAAGGGTACTTAAATTATCACTTTCACTATTCATACATACATAAAAAAAAAAAAAACATACATATATATATATATAATATATATTAATATAATATTATATATTTATATATATCTATATATATATATTATATAAAATCTTGGAAAGATATCACTAGCTTTACATGAAGTGAAATCTTCCACCAATGGCACAAATGAGAAATGACTTTCAAATGTCCACATCCCTACTCTACCTCATAAAGGGGATGGCATAACATGATTAGTATGGCCCAAGTGTAAGCAAAACCCGCTTGCTAAGACTAAGAGTTTTACGATAATACATTTATCCCCATCCTAATCACATTATGGGCAAACTGGACCAGCTCCACAGAATAGTTCCTCCTGAAAAAACAGGTCTGAACATTGTCGGGTAGGTGATGGATCTACCACAGTTCTCACTATTTATCGTCGGATTTCATTACATTTCAAGCTATGATATGCTTTCTGATTTCTTTATATGTAAATTTTGACAAAAGTGGGAAAATCCACAAATATTAATTAAAAGAAAGCTATATAATGTTATGGGAGACTCTTGGGATCGAACTTAGGAAAAAATTCCTGAGGTTCGAGAGCCCCCTCACCATGTCAAGGTGGTCCCTAAAAGAGGGTGCTTTTCATTACAGTCTCTACAAATAATGAATGAAGCTTTTGAATCCTGTGACTGAGCCATACTAATCGTCTCCAAGAGACAGTCATATACAGGGTGTTTCGAAATCAGAGGCCCCCCCCCCCTCTCGTCGTCGTCGTCGTCAGCGTAAACTAAAATTGATATGGACCAAAAAAAAATAATAATTCAGAACAGGCATTTATCTAAGCTTCTCTTTGAGTATTTAATATTTTGTGTGGCCTCCATCTGCCTGTACCACAGCCTGCATTCTTGAGGGGTATGATTTCAGCAAATTGCAAAAAAGCTGAGACTCAAACTCCATTTCTCTGTGCACTTTGGTCACCTCTCCTTGCAGGTCGTCGAGGCTTGGTATACCATCATAGCTCACTGTGCATACTTCAACATGATCCTTTAAGATACTACCAATGTTTTCACACACATTTAAGGTCAGAGGAGCTAGCTGGAAACTCATTTGACGAGAAGAAATCGATACCACTGTTTTGAAACATGGTGCCTTATCATGCAAAAATGTGACTTCCTCTACAGATAACACATTTTCAGGATCTTTGAGGAAATGAAATACTCCACCAGTAAGCACAGTTTCTCTGAAGTATTCGCCATTCCATGACTGTCCTTTTTCTTTGATGATCCACATTAACCTTTTGGCTGTGAAACAGAGAAAAATTAACAAACATTCAGGAAATTTCACAACTCTGTGATAGTGCACGTCATCGCTGATATCGAACTTTGCAGCCCAAATGATGTCAATTTTATGATTTGGCTTCCTGACTGTATAAATGAAGAATTCATCTGATGTGGCAACATGGAAAAAGTCAGCTTCATCCTAATCTTTAAGAAATGAACCACAAAACCATGCACGGTCTTCTCTCTGTTGCTGAGTGATTTTTGGCTTGCTGATAACATGAAATGGCTTGATACCAGATTTTTTCAACTCACGATATACAGCATTATAACTTCTCTTCTTTTCCCTTTTTTTATCTAGTTCAAGTGGGAATTTACGTAAAGACTTTCTTGGTCTACCCACTGCCTCAGCTATGATGTATTTTGACTCCTGAGAAAGGACTTCAGGCCTTCCAAGATTCTCACTCTTTTCGCGATGACAGCCATTTGGATTTTTGTTCCAGTTTCTTTTATAATAAAGGATTCATGTCTTTTAATGTATTTAGCTATCCAGGAACGTGAAATTAAGGATGCGCTAGCATCCCTGGCCTCTCTGAAGGTTATAGCCCAGATTCGGTCAATCCATCTGATTTCCTCTGAGCCATTAGAAATGGCTGTATCTAACTCCATCACTCAGTCTGAAAATACAAGAAATGTAAAATGAAAAATAGGTTAATACAAACTTAAGATAATGTACTTGGAGATAGGCTATTGCAGAAAACTTCATAATCTTCCATTTGTTCTGTGGATGGGGCCTCTAATTTCGAAACGCCTGGTATAGAATCGTCAATATTTAGATTGTGGTAGACTGCAAATATGTAAACATTGTAGAACTTACTGAAAATTGTAAAACAAAGAACTTCATGGCAACTACACTCCAAATATTTCAGACAGTAAATAGATCATTTGGGCTTCTTGTATACAGCCAAACGTTTCTTATATTATTTTGATGAATAAATTCAGGGTCATCAAACCCTGCATTAAAAATCAACCTTTCGCTGTTACTACTTAATAGTCTCTCATATAAAAACACGAAATCGAAGTTATGGGCACAACTTTGGAGATCAAGAAAATGTGACCTTAAGCCCGGATATTTTAGGAAAGTACTCTTCAGTTTTTCTGACAGTAATGAGTAACAGGCCCAGGGTTCAGCTTATGTGTCCCACAAGGATTAAAATTAACAACATAAAATCAGTATTAAAACTAATAAATAGACTCATAACAACAGTTACATTTCAGAAATTAACATATCAATAAACAACGATGCCATCAACAACAACATTATTTTTAAAAATTCTGCTGAAACTAAATAAACATCTCCACATGTCATTAAAAAAAGCAGCGGAAAGTGGGGATGGCACACATTGTAAGGTAAATGAAAAACGGCAGTTTTCGAAAAAGTGAACGAAGAATGCTTCATTGTACCCTCAGGCAAGGAAACTCAAACCCAAGACCATAGGAGGCCATGGTACGATGGCTATGGTAAAGTCCAAGGTTGGAGAACAAAGTTTGAATTCAGAGTAACCTTTTAAAAGGTTTGCCTACCAAGGCTTAAAGGTTCCTTCTACTCACTGGTTTGATTTGGGAGTTCCCTTCTCCTAAAAAGGTTGCTTGCCAAGGCTCAAGCGTTTCTTGTACCCTACCTCGTGTAGGCAGGGACGTCACACCCTGAAGTGAATGTTGTTAAGAAAAGCCACGTTAACCCACTGCAACTAACAGTGAAAATGATCTGTTTACTCATAAAATGTAATGGTTACATCCTGTCGAAAATCTATGCATTTAAAACGAGATTAACAGCTTACAACGACACAACCCGCAATACAATGCTCTTTTGAGGTCAAATACAGCTAGTCTCTAAATAAACCAATACATTCCCGCGTAAGGACATCTGACTTCAAGTACAGCATCTAGTATAATATTAGTGCAAACCTAATCGGGCCATTTCTTATCAATATCCAAAGGTACATAGTACCGTATTTAGTACTATTGGAAATCTCACTGTGCTTGAACGTGATTTATATCAGAAGAATTCAGAACAGTTTGGATACTAGTTAGTAGCTTAACTTGATATCACCCACAATTAGAAAATAGATAATTAAATAAATAAGGCATTGGAGTGAGCAGTCTAGACACTTTTACCCAATAAATTTCCAGACTTTTTTTTCGTACACAAAACAATTCATTCTTCCTCCTTTAGTTTTTTCCTAAATGAGTAAATCAAAATAAAAATAAAAAAGCATTCGTTAGATACTAATGGGCGCAATCAAGTGAAAAGGCTCCACTGAAGGAAGATTCTTTCTGTTTCAGTAATTCAAACTTCTACTATTTGTGTCTAGCTAATAACAGTTCCTTCAGGCATTTGGCAGAAGAGAAAGCGTACCGTCCATTGTTACGGCCAAGACAAAATATTGGCCGTGCCAAAAATTTGAAAATGAATTTGAGTAAAAATAACTAAATTTCAAGGGAAATGTTAATTTCTAAGGGTCAACTGAAGCTCACACATAATATATTTATTAATTCTTCTAAAAATAAATGTGATTAATACACTGGCATTTTACACATGGGTTTAATCTCATCCGTTCCTTTCAAAGTGAGGCATGCTTTATATAACGCCAAAAGAGGACAGTTTGTGCCTTTCGAAGATTTCTCTCTCTGTCTTTATATATATATGATATACATTTTATATATATAAATATACATATATATATATATATATATATATATATATATATATATATATATATATATATATATATATATATATATATATATATATATATATGCAATGTATAGATTGAAATTGTGTTTTTCTATTTTTGTTTGAGTGTGAAGGGGTCGGACGAGTGTGAGACTCGGCAATCAGTCACATAAGAAACATCACGGGAACAATGACAGTGTCAGTTAGATTTGAAATGGTAGTAGAGTAGACTGCAATTTATGCGACACTATTATTTTCGTGCACTGGGGGACTGATGTGTCTAATGATATCTTTGTGAGGTGCAGTTTTTCTCACATCAGGAGAGAGAGAGAGAGAGAGAGAGAAGAGAGAGAGAGACGATGAGAGAGGAGAGAGAGAGAGAGAGAGAGAGAGAGAGAGAGAGACTAGCATGTGCTTCAAGAAGTCAAGACTTTTTCCCTTGTGCTTGTCCTATGTGGATCAGTTTTTGCTTTATCTGTGTAGCGACTGTAAAGCGGAAGTTTCAAGGAGACTGATAATAACAAGCCTTACAAACTACCTCATATTAGCCATGCAAAACATTGAAATTAGAAAAGAAAACTAAATTTCGTTGAAAATGTTCATTTCTGAGGCGCCGCTAATCCAAACACATGAAATTTATTTTTCATTTCCAAAACAGATTTGATCAACACGGTGGCATTTTACATGTAGCTTTCATTTCAGCAGTTCCTTTCAGATAGTGAGGGTCTCTCTCTCTCTCTCTCTCTCTCTCTCTCTCTCTCTCTCTCTCTCTCTCTCTCTCATTCCGAAACATCCCGAACCCACCGCCATAAATCAAAGTAAGATGACCGTCATTATGACACAGGTATCATTGCAACTGATTCCAGGATAGCCACTGCTGTAAACTGGTGTCCCCGAGGCCAGTTCCTGGTAGAGAGACACTCGCCCGATGATGACGATAATGATGACAGGCATTCTTCGGCCTCCTCCTTGTTCCCTTCCCCTACAACGCTCTTTTTCCGGTCGTTTCTCTGTCCATGAGGTTCTCGCAATGTCATGTCACACTCATTACTAATGTCATATTTATAATCATCATCATTATTGTTGTTTTGCGAATCTTGATATATTGTGTTGTATATAATATTCTTGTTTCTCGTAAAATCTTCCTACATGAGTAAGTTCATTTATGCTCATGATTCGACAGAATTCTGTTGAAGACTTGGTATGTCACCGGGCTTTGGCGAAAGTTTTTTTATCTTTCTTTTTCTCTTTCTAAAGCAAATGATTTTTTTCATATCCTCTTCGTTTTGCTTATTTAGTCTTTCATCATCATGTCACATACAAACTCTACTTAGGAAAACAAGTTTTTAAAACATTCTTCTGTAAAACATTTTACGTTGAGAGCGCAGTCATGAAGCATTGCTTATAGTTTTCTCTGAGATCTTGAATATAAAATTCAATCCCTATTCCCTTATTACTTACTTGCTAGTCCCCTTTTTATTGGCTGAGTAACCATTAATTCTGTTCTAACTGAAAGAAGAGGTTTGTTAATTACGTTTCAAATTAAAGAAGTGCTGCTCAGATTGAATCCATCCGTTGTCACTCGCACACATCTAAATATACGTATGTATATGCGCACCTCTCTCTCTCTCTCTCTCTCTCTCTCTCTCTCTCTCTCTCTCTCTCTTCTCTCAAGAAGGACGAAGAATTTCTATGCAAATAAGCGTAACCATTCGCATTATCAGGTTGTAATTGGCTTCATCTGTACAAAAAATACAGAAGTGTGTTTATTTCAAAATGACCTTGGAATATCTTAGAAAACAACTGAGGCTTCCATAGCATGATTTTATGTCCCTTTAACCAGTTACAATTCTAACCTCTTTTTGGTTCATATTTTCTCGAGGGGTAAGAGGGCAAGTAATAAATCAAGTATTCATAATTACCCGACTGATCAATGCAGTGATAAAAATAATTCAGAATCGCTCACTTATAAGGAAGTAACTTTATGGCCAGTTTGAAATCTTTTATATGAATGCTGTGACTGGAAGTGGTTTATGGCCGCGTCAAGTTATTTCTTCCGAGACACGTTTGGCTTGGATAAAGACGTCCCCCTTTCTCCTTTCTCGGTTTCTTCCTCTGCAGTTACTGTCTAGCGACACATTCACTGTCTGGTGTTCATGGGTTCTCCAAATAACCCGCGGCTGAATTGTAATGCGGCTTTTGTTACAACAAAGGAAATGCTGAATGTTTCTCTGTGAGAGAATAGAGGTGTAGGTTTAGTTTTTCAAATGACCAGCTGTCGAAGCTCAGTTTTCCTAAGATGCAGTATGACAGCAAAACTTGAAAGAGGACACCAGTTGTTTATTTGAACAAACGCACCGTAATTACAATATGAGATCCACCAGTCACACAAAGTGTTGAAGTGGGTGAGATGAGATTACTTATGGCTTTGTTACTTAGTAAGCGATATTTGATCTGTTGCAGTATCAGGCCTTATATACTTGCCAGAAAGTTACCAGTATTATAGACATGCTAAAGAAATATTTTTCCAAAAGTCCAAATCAACAAATGAAGAGAGACACTTGTGCCTGGGGCAGATGACAATTCTTGGTTGCACTGACCATTCGTTGAAAAGAGGCAAATAAACAATAACAAAAAATTCCCTTATCACCAAGTTTTTTGTTCAGTTTCAGTTCTTTGTTCCGTATCAACTCAACATGAGTTGCAATTTCCATGAAGTGGTTGTATAGGGTATTTCCGATTGCTACTTGAATTTATCTTTTCTTATACAAAAGTAAATATTTTTGAGTTTCATTCACTTCTTTACTTACATTTGTGAGCCTTGTTATTTTCAATTTACCTAGATTCAGAAGTATCGAATTGTAATTATTACGTATCAGAGTAAAGTAATGATATATGCCGGATCAGGCACTGCAGTAATTGCAATTTCAAACCATAGATGTGACATACAAACGTTGAAAACACCAAATTATTATGTAGCTGTCATAATTATCTTTAGCTCATTCTTACACTTGTTGCGTGATTAAGTTCATAATAATGAATGGATAATGTATGTCCTTTGAGACTTGATCATAAGTGCAAAATGAGCTATGCTTCCTTGGGGTTGGCTCTTATTTTATGATTTGCTACGATCATTTATCTTTTCTTTCCTCATGTTCGACCTCACTAGATCGACTTCGATTTTACTCAGTTACCATGAAACAAAAGTTGCTGTGTACTACTGAGAGTCGACGCATCAACAGTTTTAGATCTTCCATACCTGTCAGTGAATATGAAAGAAACTCAGATGTAGAAGGTAAGACGTCTTATCATTTGCTCATGATAATTCCAAGAAAATTCACTGAACCTTGTTCGTTTGGTTTGGAGAAAATCTCATCCGAGTCTTTCGGCCTCATTTTGTTGTAAACGTTGCATGGTTTGGAAGGCTGTGATGGAGGATAAACGTGAGGCCCGAGGCTTTCAGTAAAAGAAAACTATTGAGATGGCTTTTTGTCTGTCCGTCCGCCCTCAGATCTTAAAAACTACTGAGGCTAGAGGGCTGCAAAATGGTTTGTTGATCATCCACCCTCCAAACATACAAATTGTAGCCTTATAGCCTCAGTAGTTTTTAATTTATTCAAAGTTAAAGTTAGCCATGATCGTACATCTGGCACCGCTAGTGTCAACATGAGAGGTTCATTGGCTGTGGCTGACTTTCATACAGCATTTTCCCCGGTACTTGTTTATACACATTTCCATATGTAATTTGTGTTAGTTGAATTCATTAAAATGAACAGTTCTTGAAGAATCCGTGTCACTCAAAAGATTCGTAAAGGAATAAGGGAAAGGTGAGTACAGGCCATATTTGTGATTTTTGTTATCAATGTAACTGAAGCTACTGGTTTTAATAATTCTTGACTGGTTTGGGAATTATTCATTTGGAAAGGTACCTTTACATACCTGATGCCATCTTTTGCTTTTCTTTAAATCGAAAACTGGGCGGTATTGTGAGGAAAGTAATTTAAGATTGTTCGAATGTCAATCATAGATTAAAAGTTATACGTATATTAAATGTATGCCGCCAGCCGTCCAAAATACCCAAGGATTAGTGAATAATCATAATGTACTCGTGAGTATTATTTATAAATAAGGAGTTTATATTTTTGCCTGGGTTTGTTGGGTTGCCCATAAATAGTTTGACTTAAATATATTCATCAGTTTTCATGAATATCCCGATCTGAACTCCGATTCAGGCATGCTTCAGTTAGTCTTGACTCCGGCGACAGAGGCAGATGTGGTGTTTTGTGTGTGTGTGTGTGTGTGTTTGTTTTTTTGCGTGGAACACATGAACAATTCAGTAAGTATAAAAATGGAAAAACTAAAGTGATATTAGATTTATATCCTTAAGCTTTTTGTCAGCGAGGGCAGAAGCAGCGTCCCTCAGATCACTGTGTGTATTATATATATGTGAATTTATATAAATATATATATATATATATATATATATATATATATATATATATATATATATATATATATATATACATATATACAGGCAGTTCCCGGGTTACGATGGTGTCGGCTTACGACGTTCCAAGGTTACGACGCTTGTCAATAGACCTTATTTCCAGGGTTACGATGCATGTTCCAGGGTTACGACGCCTACAACGCTCATCTGGAAGATGAAATATGACACCAATAATGCAAAATAATCAATTTTTGAAGTTTTTTTATGAAAAATGCCATAAGAATGCAGTTTACATAGTTTTCAATGCACCCAAAGCATTAAAAGTAAGGTTTTCTTAGGATTTTTGACAATATTCGGCTTACGACGATTTTCGGCTTACGACGCGTCGCAAGAACGGAACCCCCGTCGTAACCCGGGGACTGCCTGTATATATATATATATATATATATATATATATATATATATATATATATATATATATATATATATATATATATATGGGTGGGTTTGTGAGAGTTTCATGAAGATAAGATACTTTCATAGTTGCTTACCTGTGTACATGAAAAAAGATTCTAGCTGAAATTATATAGAAATGCACGGTAAAAAAGCACATACGGGCTTATAGTACATTCTTTACGGTAGTGAATAGCAGTTTCCTAACGATAACAAGGAGGGTAAATTGCATCAATTTGTCAATAGAAAAAAAAACGCATATTGTCTTGAGTGAAATTGACTCGATGGGGTTTTGTTAGAAATTTTACCAGTCGATATAAACATTATTAGGGAAAAACTTCAATCACACACACACACATATATTTACTCTGTATATTCAGAGACAGCTATCTCTCTTCAGGTAGGTAATTAATGAGAAAGTTACAGAAAAGTTTAAAAAAAAAGGCGGTATTATACCAAGAGATCCATCCATACATAAGCCTTTTAACAAGGTCACCTGGTTGATAATTTCTTTAATCTCCCTAAGCGTTGGTTGAAGGAAAATTTCATATATGAAATCTGAATCCCAGGCGCCCTTTGCATTGTTAATTACTTTTCTCTGTTTAATCAAGGCTGGCTCCGCCATCTGGCTTTTGTATCGACATTTGCTGCTATAAGTTAAACGTGAAAAATTCCAGTTTATTCTGTGGTTATGGTTATTCATATGGTTAAAAATAGCCAAGCTCTTTTGTCCATACCTAACTGACTGTTTTTGTTGTATAAAGCTCTGGGGAAGTGTTTTTCCTGTAAAACCGATGTAAGATTGGTCACAGTCCAGGCATGGGATTTCATATACTTCTGTGTCTTTGGAGATTGGCTTTTGTTGGACGCTAATCAGGGATTTGGTTATGGTATTTGGGTAGGTAAAGGCAAAAGAGTTAGATTTTCCGAGAGTCTGAGTCACCGTCTTAATCCTGTCGAGGTATGTGATTTTTATTTTATTGTTGTGTCTCTCTTTGGTCTTGTCTTGAGGGGGTTGGTAGAAAATTACGTTTGCTTCATGAATCGCTTTCTCAGTTATAAAGATGAAATCTGCTTACGAATTATTTCAAATTCCTTTTCCAGTAAATCTGGAAAACAAATTCGTAGGGCTCTTAAGAATAGATTACTGGCTATGCCTGTCTTGATATAAATGTCATGATGACTGAAGTAGTGAATGTATGAAAGTGAGAATGCTGGTTTTCTGTATATGGTAAAATTGTATTCTGTCGTGTCTCTAATTGTTAAAACTTGAAGAAAAGGAATTTTGTTGTCTGTTTCCCATTCAACTTTAAATTTTATGCTGGGCACTAATGCATTATATTTTGAAATGAATTCGTTGAAATGTATGTCTTTGGGTTTTATTGCATTTATTACTATAGTTTCAAAGTATGCCATGTAAAGATTGCCTAAAACGGTACTTAAAGGCTACTCGTGCTACACCCCGAATTTTTGCTTATAGAATGACTCCCCAAATGAAAATACTTAATTAGATACACATAATTCAACTAATTTTATAATTTTGTCAAGC
>NC_061108.1:77158241-77175741 GCF_015104395.2 Macrobrachium nipponense
AAGCCACGCGGAAGCTGAACGAGTATGTGGGGTATGCAAACCTCCATACTTGTTCAGCTTCCGCGTGGCTTTTTTTATCCATTTTTTCTTCTATTTCTTGGTTCTAGCATATCAAAATAACCATCATTTCATTTACAGCCATATTTAAAAAATTCATCTGTTTTATAAATTTTCACGTGTTTTAACTTTCACTCTAACCAAGATATACCTCGATCCACTCTCTCCACCATTTCATCCACCTGCATAAACCTTTCATGTACTTTGAACTACTTACAAACCTAACAACCTTTTCTTTACCATTTTCACATTTATCCAGTTATACTTGTGCCATTTCTTCCAACGCCTCATGGGATTCAAATCACTCAGTGTAAAAGGATTTTATGTTATTCTGTAGCATTTTTAGACATTAGTATTCAATGTAGTTTTGTGAACGGGTTTTCTGAGACCAAATTTTCCGACACCGAATATTCTTAGCACCGTGCACACTCGACATCAGTATTTAAGTACCAGTTTTCTGAAGTCATCATATATATTGTTCAATAAAGAGACATCAGTTAACTCCAGGAAGGGGGCTAAGCTTCAGTCTTGTTATATTTGGTGTTTGCTATATTTCCTGTACTTTAAATTCTACAGAAATTCTGTAATCATGGGTCCTTGGATGCAGTAGCAACCTTTTACAGTATTCGCTTTGTATTCCTTTGAATGATAATGCATGCGTGATAGGAAACAATCTTAAAAAAGTAGAGGAAATGTTTGAAATTTGGGCAATATCTGAGAGCAGTCTTGTGAACAATGTGGGAATGAATGCAGTATTATGATAGAGAGAGAGAGAGAGAGAGAGAGAGAGAGAGAGAGAGAGAGAGAGAGAGAGAGATAGAGAGAGAGAGAGAGAGAGAGAGAGAGAGAGGAGAAGAGAGAGAGGGGGGGGGGATGGGGGGAGGGGAGGGGGGGGGGGAAGAAGAAGATTACTCTCGGTGGATAGAGGACTTGTGACAGTAAAAGGGGTGGTGTGATATGAGTCTGTGCACAGATTCTTGGACTGGCCGATGGTAGGGCAGCCAAGATCCCGCTCTACCATACTGGATAAAATTTGAGATGGTTATCGTGTTCAAATTAATATTTTAAGAATCCATACCTGAGTCTTGATTTGTTTTGATGGTTGCTGTAACATTCAGAGTAAAAAGAAGATGGCAACATTCAACCTTTGACTCTTACGTTCTTGATATTACTTTTGAAAATCGAAACATTCAAGAAAGAAGCCCGTGTGACGTAAAAATAAATACCTTTTACCACAAATAACTTGAGATCTGCTTATCTGGTAATAAAAGTTTGATATCGTGCAAAAAAAAGCAGCAAAAAAAAAAAAAGCTAATGTGATGGCGAATCCTTTAGCTTGGCAAGTATTGCAGCCGTGTTAGCTGTATAGGCTAATATTTATATCCTCATCTGAATAGTAATGTCAGAAAAATGACCTTTGGTTATTATTGCAAAAGGTTGTGCAAATACAATATAGTTTTATTTTCAAACTCTCTCTCTCTCTCTCTCTCTCTCTCTCTCTCTTCTCTCTCTCTCACACACACACACACACACACACACACACACACACACATATATATATATATATATATATATATATATATATATATATATATATATATATATATATATATATATATATATATATAAACAAAGTTTGATAGTTGATATATCAAGTAACTTGTTTTCCTGCCGAATTTCGGCTCCTCACAACATGGAGAACTCGCTTATGGATTTAACTGGATTTACAAGACATACCTTAGTCTTTTGCAACATTTATTGTCATTGACGTCATCTAACTTTTAACTCTGAGAAACAAACAAAAATATGTATTAAATAGCCATATTCGTGTAAATTTTGTGAACTTGTGTTTTCTTTGAAATTTGGTTAAATGTTCTTGCGATGAAAAGCTAATGAAAACTGTTATAAAACTTTTATTACCGAGTATGACAGGTAGCAGTGCAGTTTGTAGGGTGTTCAAGTATAGCATGGGAGATAAATTACTGTGGAGACCAGTTAAAAGATTTTATGATGGAAGCATAAGTGTCAGATAGAGTATGTAGACAGGAGAAGGAATGATTTAGTGTAGAAGTGTGTGTGTGTGTGTATGTGTGTGTGTGTGTGAGAGAGACAAGGCACGTTTTTTAATATCGTATGAGTTAGAGCGAGTTATGAAGTCAGTGAAAAGTTAAAGCGATTTATGTAGTCAGTGAAAGAAGATTAGAAGGGGATGAGTTGTGTTGTAAGAATGATGGTCGTCAATAGCGTGGAATTGTTGTTGTTTCCAGGAAATGTAGTATTGACTGGGAATAGTTTAGTATACTTCAGAAACTAATAAATGAGTTTGAAAGTAGTTGCAAGTTTTGGGAAGTATATGCGATCTAACATAGATATGAATGGAAATGGATTCAAGGAAAATGGAGCCGTGGATGGTAGCGTAGATGGGGGTGAAGCAAAGAAAGGAGTTGGATGAGTACCAAAGCTTGGGAAGTATGTCTATGAAGGCCAAGCTTGAAGTATTGAAGGGAATTTGAATCCATTTCCTTCATGGAATTAAAGGGCGTGTGGGGGCCGGATAGACAGTGCAATTCAGTGAACAAGGTTGAGATGAAAACGATTTAAATTGGCATGTGTAGTATATGCAGTATACGCGTACTACAAGAGTGGAAAGATTGGGAAATATATAATATTAGTAAATAGGTTAGGTGGAGTGAAAGGATGGAGGAGTGTGTTTTGTAATAGTATTTGTTCATAAGAAAAGATGGGCGGGCGATTGGTGCAGCAAGTGAATGTATTATCCGGAAATGTAATGTGTGAAGAAAATAGGAAACCTAAAAAGTGCTGGGTAGATGAAATGGAGGTTTTCTTCACAAGTGGTTCATACAAAGTATAATGAGCTCGATATTAAACGATATTTGTTGCTTAACATTTGTGGGTGTATGAAATATCTATATCTTTTATATAATGTACATAGATTTTAGGAAATAAAGTGTATAGTTTAATTTGATATTAAACGATATTTGTGGCTTAACATTTGTGGAGGGGTTAATATATATATATATATATATATATATATATATATATATATATATATATTATATATATATATATATATATTATGTTTGTGTGTGTATTTTATTCACAGATTTTATGAAAAAGAAGAATCGCTGTTGTGTGTAATTGGATGTAATTAGACTAAAAGTATTGTATACGTGAAAGTTCATATGTAAGTGCAACATAATTTGAACAAGGAAAGAAGACCTTGAGTAATGTAAGGATATAGAGTAATAAAATGCTAGTCGTTAGTGGATAGGTGGACCAGGGGTGTTTTGATGTGATAAAGTCAATTAATGGAAAGAAAATATGTTCGAGGTGTTCGAGGAAAGGTGTAGAACTCGGAACCAATCGTCAAAGAGTGATTTCTAAATAATGCCGAACTAGCCCAGCTGAGGAAGGTTGCAAGGGAAGGGGGTCAGTGTAAGGGAGTTCAAAAATGCAGCAAGATAAGAGTTGAACGGCATAGAATACGTGAGGGATGAGGGAAGAATTGAACCAGTTGACTCATGCAGGTATTTGGTGGTAGATATGAAGGGTGATGGGAAAATGAGGTAAGAGTTTAATCACAGAATAATGAATAAGGAATCTAGTCGAGGGAGGGAGGGGGGGGGGGGGCTGCATAAGATTGAAAGGAGACTTGAGGGCCAGTGGAAGGTGTGGAAGGTAAGGTGGAACTTTTTGAAAGCTTTGTTAAACCAACTCTCCTTCATGGAAGTAAAGTGTAATGTTGAGGCAAATGAAAGAACATTTTTCGAAGTTGTTGCGATAAATTTCTTGCAAGTGTAATGTTGCTGAGAGGAATTGAAAAGCAGAGAAGTTGAAAAGGTTGCCCGAGGTGAAAAAATGGGTCAGTGTTTTTTGAGAAGGCTTGGTCATGCTGAAGGCATAAAGACGATAGGTTGGCAAAGAGTACGTAATTCAGAAGTCATGAGAGAGAGAAGGTGAGAAAGAAGTAGAAGTGCTGAATAGGTGAAGTGGAAGAGGCACTGAAAAATATTGGCCAGAATATCCAGGAAGCGTGAGCATCTAAAGTATCAGGTAGGGAGATCGATAGAGGAATATAGTGATCTCCAACAAATTTAGCGAAACTCTGCATTTACATAGGAGCATGTTTGCTAATCCAGACATGGTCATTTGTTCACTAACATGTGAAACCACATTAGTCTTCCTTGTTGAGACATAATCAAGTATTCATTTAAGAAACATCAAAACGCGCGCACATTGGTGTCCTTCATGTTAAGACTATATTTATTTCGTACTCTTGTGACTCTCTTGACTGTATTATGTATCTCTCCTTATACAGTATTTGTTGTCACTAGCAGAAGTTCTTATGATTGTAAACTACCGGCAAAATAATTTAAAACAGATGTTCCAATGAAAAAAATAACTCAGAACGTAGAAGGGGATCTGCATTAGGAGAGGAGCGTAACCGTAAAAGAGCAAGACCATTCTTAGAAAACAAGAAAACTATCGTCGCGCTCTGCCTTGTATTTGGTTTTTACTCTTCCTTACGCGGAGATACACGTTTCTTACGAGTGCTTGAAGGGAATTTTTTTCTTATTTTTTGCAACTTACAATTAGTAGTAACCCAAGAAGGGACCTGCGAGCCAGTTTTTTTATGTCGATATTAATTAATAGTTACACGTGTCTAATCTTCGTAATTACCCTTATTAGAGGAAGAATTTTAATCTCTGGGAGGTTACGGAGCGTACGCCAGGAAATCGAAACCACGCGGAACATTCTGGATGTGGTCGGTCGGTATTGCATCGCATTGTTACAGAGCATCTTCGCGTACACTGACGCGCGCTTTTGCAGTTTCTCCGCTCCAGATGTTCCATATAGCCATAGCAAATCTCAGTAAAACCGGATTTTTCATTTGACATTTGCTGTAGGGGTATGTACCTCTCTCTCTCTCTCTCTCTCTCTCTCTCTCTCTCTCTCTCTCTCAGATTAGAGGTGTATGCATATCTGTTTGCCTGTCGGTGTGTTTATACCTACTAGATAGAATGGTAGACAGGCATTTATATTAAAAAGCAAATGAACTGCGTCTCGTTCGTAGCCAAAGAGCTCCTTGTTGAGGGTTTTGAGTGCCACAACCAGAGAGAGAGAATGCTTTTGAAGGTTGAACGGTTGAACTTACTACTCATGAAAAAAGCGACCTTTACTTTTTTCACTCCCAACCTTAAGGGCCATTTAGTTTACAGTCCGGTTATTTGTATCGTAATAAAAAAAAATTACAACTATTTTGTATCGTATTAACAAAAACTGTACATTTATTTTGTATCGTAGTAACAAAAATTTACACAAGGAGTATTTTTTAAGTGTGGATGTGGTAAGGTAGGGAAAAAATGTAGGATAGTCAGATTGTTGAAGGACTGAATTGGATGTTTTTGCAAGTAGCCATACAAAATGAAAAAAAGGTAGGCTGTGAAATTAAGAGTGCTTCTCTAAGATGGCTGATAAATGCAGAGCTTGTGAAGGGATAACCGAGTCCTGTTGGTAGTGTGATCAGAAGTAATTCAAGACTGGACATAAATGCGGTGAATCTCTGCAAACATTCTCACTGACTGGCAATCCTTTCATACTTTAGCAAACAAACAAACAAAACATACTTTGCCACTTCGGCTTTCGCGGACGCTCCAAATCTTTTCCACGCGCCTCGTGATTTCCTTTGGTTGGCCTGTTTTGTGACGTCCCTCGTTTCTGCCTTACCAATATCTGTTACATGAACTCATGCGGATTAACATTAAATTTTCCATTCTCATTGTTTTCATTTGCCTTCATAATCTTACTCTTGCTCACGTTGATTTTGAGCATCAACCATGCCACACTCCATCCGTGATGACTTATTTGTTATCCAGCATCTTTGTATCCATATTTAGCGGCCTATCATTTGCCGTCTTGTATCTCGCCAACCATGAAAAAAAAATAAACATTCACTTCCCTGCCAACATATTCTAAACAGTCTTTGCTTCCGTCAGTAAAACTTTAATCGCTCTCAACAACATACATTTATTTATCCCACATTGTCTTGCTGTCAGTTCTATTGTCACCCATTTTCTAGGATAGTTTATGTCACTTACAGATTTTCCTTTTGAAAACATTATATATATATATATATATATATATAATATATATATAGATATTATATATATATATATATATATATATGTATATATGTATATATGTATATATATGTATGTATGTATATATTACATACACATATATTTGTTGTTTTTTGTGATTGTGTATGTGTGGGTCCCAGTTTACATCGAGATAATTGGCCATTAGCGCATTTTTTGAAGATATTATTTACTTATTAGAAAATCGCTTTTGAAGTTCACTTCCTTCTATAGCAGTTGAATAGTGAGAATGAAATACTCGAATAACGTTAAGTCGCTGAGATTTCAGAATTCATAGGAAGTGTCAGTCTGCTGGACACTGCTGTTCACTTCCGACCACTATGCTTCTGAAGAGAATGGGATGTTAGAAGTAATTGAAGAGAGAGAGAGAGAGAGAGAGAGAGAGAGAGAGAGAGAGAGAGCGCCAAGGGCGAACAAGAGAATGTCAAGGAGGCTAACGAGAGCGAGGGACCACTTGAAGTGTTGAAAGAATTCATGTGTATGAAGTGAAAAATGTAAGGGATAAGTATTCTAGTTGAGGAGTAGCGGACCGAAAAAGTGAACGAGAGAGAGAGAGAGAGAGAGAGAGAGAGAGAGAGAGAGAGAGAGAGAGGGAGAGCAAAACACACAAGGAAAAATATCGAAAGTGAATGAAGTGAGAGCCGGAGAGGGAATGTCGTGGAATTGAAGTAAGGAAATTTTTAATGAAAGGAAAACCCGCGATAATTGGGTGATCGGCTTAATGCAATAATTATTGGAGAGTTGAAGCGGAATTCCTTAATGAGATTGAATCTAGGAAGGGCGAGTAGTAATGAATATAAGAATTAAGAAACTAAATTACAAAAGTAATAAGAGGTGAATAAGAGCGAAAGGTTAAATGGACGAAATGATAAAACCGCGGAAAAAAATTCATAAATGGAAAAAAAAAAGAGACGAATGAATTATGGCAAAGTGTTTCACCGGAGTGAAGGAAAAAGGACGGAAATTAAAGCTCAGCAAAAAAGGGAGTGTGATTGATTACCAAGAGAAAAAATTGCTGATGGGAATAGAGGTAAGAAAAAGAGAAGTGAGAAATAAACAAGTAGAAAATGAAGAATACAGGCAAGAAACCCAAGATAATGAAAACCTGAGACAAAAGGAAGGCCAGACCATTTACGTAAACAAAGAAAACGAAAAGCATCTGGCGTCTCCCCCGTCTCAAGCATCGCGTGATTAATGACGATAATCTTAATTGGTCATTGGATAACGATCCCTGTTGAGCAGGATTTGCAAAATCGATCGGTCGTGACTCTACGGCTAGGAAATGGATTCACCAACATGAGAGAGAGAGAGAGAGAGAGAGAGAGAGAGAGAGAGAGAGAGAGAGAGAGAGTTATTCTGGGTTATTGTATAGTGATGACTGTTTGTTTTGAATTGAATTAATAATGAAATACTTTGGTTAAATTAATGGTGAATGACACATAATCAGTCCACAAAATGTGTTTGTTGCAACTAGGAGGCATTTCACTTAAACATTAACATTCAACCTGTATAAACATAATTCACCTAATTCTTTGCTTACGGAAGGCTTATCAAGTTTGTACCGAGTAATGAATCTTATAAAAGTTTGACGATCGCTGTAGGAACCTTTTATAGTGATAAAAGTTTGACGATCGCTGTAGGAACCTTTTATAGTGTAGATGCAAATTTGAGAGACAAGGAGTCGAACCTATTACGAGGAGAAAATAATTCTCGTATACTAAACGGCAAAGTCTTGATTTATCTACCTTCAGAGTGACACTTATGTCATACGACGTTTTATGTTTTAGGAACCTTAATCAGGCGATAGGAGAAAAGCGAACGACACGAGATAGACGTCGAAGATGCTCTTCGCTCACGACGGAACCTATTCTTGGAGGTGGTCCGAGGCTGATTGAAGGATGATATTCGGAGTGAAGCTTCATCGCCACGGAACTTGCATTATCCTCCTCGTACCTCCCTCGGCGATGAATCTGATGGACTTTTATTTGCGCACTAAAAATATTTTATGGCTTCATAAATCTGCTTAAAGGTTTACGGAAGATGCGGGCGAGATTGCCCACCCAACCTCCCACGGGGCAAATGGAAGAAGGACCCGGCTCACCAGTCAATGTAGGCCCAGTAATGCTGGCCTCGAGGATCCTTGCTTGGTCGATATGCGGAGACAAATTGTTTGTAGATTTCTGGATCTGTCTCATTGAGAAATGATGAGAGTTAAAAGTTAGGATAGTTTTAGGTGGTCAGACTTATTATTATTATTATTATTTATTTTTTTTAACGTGCCAGCGCTTTGAGGCTTTGTTACTTGAGAAAACCAGTAGATGTGTATCTAATTCCACCCAAATTAATATCAACGTGTGCTCTGTATTATATAAAAAAAAATCCACATTGTCTTTTGCGATCAAATTTCCTTCAATACGCAATAGTAAACAAATTCGGGAAATATCGTTTCTGAAGTTGAAAGTGACAGCGATATATGATTTGCATAAAAATTGTATACCCGGTTTTCACCTGTTTAAAGATGTCATCCCATAAAGGAAGAAACACTTGCACGTTAAAAGTATTTTAGTTACATTTCACAACTAGAATATGGTTTAAAAGTAAAGCTTTTATTCTGACCGATTTTGCTTTTCCACTTTAGAAACCGCGACAGAATGCTGAGGGTGTTTTGATACAGGGTCGAGAATTAAATGTCCTTACAGCAAAACGTCTCTGTATTATCGAGCATAAATTTAGTCTCTGATAATGATATCGAGCAATGATATCTGCTCATTTCTAAGAGCAATCTCCTGTACTCACAAAGTGACGTAATGATAATCTTATCAGACGTTAATTATTCTGGGTAAATAATGGTACAGAGTCAGGAAGGAAATATTTCCATTAATCCCTCTCGGGATACGTTTCATGTAAATTAATTCATTTCCAAACTCATTCGGCAATCGGTATATGAGGGAGAGACGTCATTTTGAATGTCACCAAACAAAATAGTCTTGCACAAATGGTCTCAGGTTCCTTGGTGCGCGTTAGTCAAATGGACTGAAAATGAGGACTTACGAGGTAAAAGTCCATTATTCTGCCAGATCATGGATGCTGATATGTGCGAACAATGAGGTGGCTGCCTTATAAAGTAGGATAAACTTGGCAAATCTCGGAGTGCACTGCAACAGTTCAGGTTCCTCGAGAAACCCCTCCATACCATTAGCTCCTTTCCTAAGTAGAGACGTCTTTGATTTTTCTAACATCTAAAACGTTAACGGTTTTGCGTTTCTTGATACTCCTACCAAGAAGAACAGGGATCGTAGAAATACTATAACGAAAGACCAAGAAAAATCAGGTTCACTCCTTAAGCAGCCTTGGTAGCCAGATCCATCTTGCACACGTCGGGAAACCTTATACATAAAACATTCGAAGGTTGTTTTGTATGAATGGAGAGTGGGACCTCTTCCTTTCTTTCTCTTCCCGAAGGGGTGCTTTTTTCCATCTGTTACATACTAACGCTCGTTATTGCTATAGGTACATTGTTAGTCTCGCCTCTCATGGTTAAACTGAAGTTCTCAGAATAGATCTATCTTTTTGTATAAGGAAAGCTTGTGTTTATCACGTTACGTACTGCATTTTATAAAGTGGAATGACAGATACGAAGGGCCATGATTAGGGTTGACGCATTAAGCAAGGAAAATTTCATCATCTAGGGAAGAGAGAGAGAGAGAGAATATCTTGGTCAAATTTAAAAACGGAAGTGTGTGATAGAGATTGGACATTATAGTATTCACTAATTCTACTGCCACAATACACAAGAATAAGCCAAAGCAATATGTATATACTAGGTTAAGGTAATTCATGGTCTTTAGGGAGAGCAAGTGATGGTAACCAGTGAATTTTAGAAGTGAGCATGAGGATCTGCAAATAACTCGGTTAATAGAGTTATTATAGCTACCCACCATTGATGCCAAGTCCGTTGAACCCGTTGCAATTGACTCAAGAATAGCGTTGTGAGGTCTACGTGGAGGCTTTCATAAAAGGTTGCCTGGCAGAATGTAAGTATTTTCGCTCTACAATTTCACCTACGCGCAAAATTACCTTTTGTCATAATGAAACGGAAGAAGAAAGAAGGAGAAATGTATATTTTTTCGCTGTCTGGAATGAGACCCATGAACAGCATCCATAAACAGTAAACGTTACTGCCGGTTTCATGAAATGTTATGAGATAACGGAAAAGAGAAAAAGGTGTAAAAGGAGGCCCGAACGTCCATTAAGAGCGTAACGTAGGTGTCTGGTCCAAGCCCTCCTGAACCGCCACGGCCCGATGATACTGCCACCTTTGTTTAGCGTAATTAATGGAAGAATCTTATCCCGGGAATGTTGTTAGTGTCGACAATAAATCACAAAGAAGACTCAAAGGTGGGCGTGATGGCATCTGAGAATGGAAGCTGGAATAAATAAAAGCCTAAATCATGGAAATCGAAGGAAGTGATGCATCCTATAGCGTTCGAGGATCCTGTCTTTTTGCTGGACATTTTGTTTTCATCTCCATGTGATGTGTTTTATTTGGCTGACTAATGGGAGGCGAGAGCTAGATAGCCAAAAGCAGCTAGGACAAAGGACTAATGCTTGTTGCTAATAGGACGAAGTAAGAACTCGAGGCAATAAACAGATGAACAAAGTGCTCAGGAGGGGAAAAAAAAAAAAAAAAGCGTCGGCGTCTTTCGTTGGGGATATCGCAAATGCGGTCACAGCCAATCATGAAGTAGGAGAAACGCTAATGTTCAGCAAGTGAACAGCTCCTGACATTTGATACGGCGGAGAAATGTCTCCTGTATTTGGTCTTTGGGGCGACCGCGATTTGCTTATGTGGTTTAATGGCCTCTGCCAGACGTGTTGTCGTCTGCATTGTATTTGTTAAAGAATTCCTCTCCCACGCCGGCTTTGATATCGCATTATTTGATGTTGGCTGTTGTAAAGAGCTTTGTAATTCCGCAAGAAGCACGGAGGAAGCAAGCTGGGATTCATATTTATTGGTTAGTGGCCTAATCAAATGCCTAACTGAGCGGACACCTGGATACTGTGTCCACATTTCGAGAACCTTTCTTTAAAGAGATGTGGAATACGATGCTCTGTTCAATTTGTTTCCTTTTCGAATCAGCGTTCAGCAGCGATCTTCATTTATTGTCATCTCGTTACTTTTATGAAGAAAATGTTTACTTTGAGATTTTTAAATCCACACAAGACAAACTCATTTTCACGTGAGTGTATTAAGATAGAACTTTTAAAAAGTCTTTATATTACTTATTGAATACAGTTTAATTTCTTAAATATTTTGCCACATGCAGAATAAAGTGGGAGCGTGGGGCATTGTTCGGTCAGTTGGCCGAAAATGTTTGGTACATCTCTCGGGAACAATAAAAAATCCAGGAAGAGCAATTCAGATTCACTGTGAACACCAGACGCCTTGTTATTTGGCTGACGGGGGGCGTTTCGTCGTGATTAATTGAGCAACTAAGATGCTCTGCAACAACGGTTTCTGCACCGAGGATTTTTCGACATCTTCAATAAACTGTTTGTTCGTCGAAGAGGCTGAAATAGTAAAAAAATGATCACGCTCTTACATATAACTGTCATGAAGGACCATGAGATTAATATTGCTTTTTAGACGGATATTACTCTAAGGAGTCCGTTTTCCTTTGTGTAGGTTTGTTGTTTGGCTGTCTGTGTTAAGATTACTCTAAAACTATAAAATGAAATTTACGATATTTGTGAAGAATCATTAAAATGCAGCAAACAGTTGAGATTTGGTGTGGAGCAGACTCAACCCAGATCCAAGATATTATCATCTCTGTCTTTTGCCGTTGACATTGTAGTGTATTTATGGGAGACATCAGGTTTTTCTTGTATGTAAAAGAAAATGTAGACTATCTTGTTGAGTGTTCTTCGCTTCCTACCATTCGTAAAAGTAAGTCTCAACGTGAGTCTTGCATAATATTTGGGGAACTATACTTTTTGCATCGACAGTAGTTGAAAAAGCCTTTCAACAGATTTAAGCAATTCACATGTCATTATGAAATTTGTGCTTTTATTTGCGCCCTACTTCTAATAGCTCTTCAAACATTCGTCTTTGTTATAACCTAAATTTTGCTTTGTAATCATTTCACAATAATTTGTGTTACAATGTTTACCATTTTGTCGAATGTATTTGTCTTGCTAAAATGACTATTGATAATAATAATAATAACAATAATAATAATAATAATAATGATGATGATGATGATGATGATGAGGATGATGAAGCGATTAAGGTAACAACACTTCTTCAAAGTAAATGTAGTTCCACGTTGGTATAGTTCCACGTTGGCCGAGTGTATTCCGCGCTCGGCTACCAACCCGGTGGTTGCCGAAGGTTCGATTCTCGGCTCGGCCCAGCGCGGAAACCAGATGGAATTGAATTACTGCTGATAAAAGAAATTTCATTGCTCGATACAATGTGGTTACGGCTCCCACAATAAGCATGTAGGTTCCCGTTGCTAGGTAAACCAAATTTGTTCCTTAAGTCACGTTTTAAAAATATCTAATCCTTCGGGGCCCGGCCAGCCCTGGGAGGAAAGCTTGTTAATCAGCCTCAGTGGCGTCTGGGTTAAAAAAACTATGATATAAAACTACTTTCAAAGTAAAATGCTTTTTTTTTCTTTTTTTTATAAAATATAAAATGCCGAAGGGGAGTTCAGAAGGGGATGTTGAGAGAGAGAGAGAGAGAGAGCGAGAGAGATTAAGCCAGCATTTTACTGGCACGGGCTCTTGCTTCTTAGACAGCCAGTAACTGGTGGTGGAAATGATCAGGGTGGGGGGGTGGGGGGGGATGGGAAGGCTGCGGGGCGGGGGGGGGGGGGGGACGGGGGCGGTTTGTGGGGGGGGGGGGGGCGGGGGTTGGGGGGTTGGCGGGGGGGCCAAGTGGGCGGGCGTGAAGGGGGGGGAGGGGGGGGGGTGGGGGGGGGGGGGGGGCGCGGTGGCGTGGGGGGGGGGGGTGGGCGGGGGGGGTGGGGCGGAGGGGGGGGTGAAGGGCCTGATGCGGGTAGCTCCGGCGTGGGGGGAAGTTTTTCTCTGCAACAATAACCATTGGGCGGTTCCATTTTTAAACAACTGGGCCAAAGGAAAAGGAAAATTTTTAGTGAGAGATAAAGGTATTATAGAAGCAAGTCCCAGTAAGTAGGCAGAGCTTGGGAAGGAAAGGGTAAAATTTAGAGTTTGTGAAAAAAAAGTTTGGGATTGCAAAAGTTCCCATTGAGATGTAATTGAATGATGCAATGAATGGATGAATTTTACTTTATTACACAGGATACTCAGGTATGGCCTGTTATGCCAATCAGATAGGCTCCACTTTGAGAGTGGCTAAGGGTGTTGTTGCTGGTTCTCTGACCGCCTCGTTAAGGCCTTGAGAAGAGGAAAACAGGGATGGGTATGGGATTAAGTGAGGCAGCTGCTGTTTCGGATTGAACATCACAGGTGCTTAGGTTTAAAGGTTGGGATTGATGGTGGGGTTGTATGGGGTTTAGCTTTAGTGTGCTCTATTTCCAGGTTTTCCCTGTGGAGAAAGTTTCAAAGAGAATGAATGATTCCATCTGTTGCCAATTGTTATTTGATGGGTTTCACTTACTTGGGGCGGAACTCGGTTGGCACTGTTTGGGCCTTGGTCTGAAGGGGGAGGGAGAAAGGATGGGTTTGGGAAGGAGGGCTGTTCTACTTTTAGAGGCTGTGAATGACTTGGGGTTGGGATTGGAAGGAAGGGGAAGGGAAGGTTCTGAAGTGCTTCGGTACATGCTTCTCTGGGTGTCCGGCTTGTCCGCTGGCTGTCTTCTGTAGCTGCTGCTTTGCGACTTCTCTTTGCAGCTTTGGCCTCCGGTTAGTTTTCCCAACTTCTTCGTTACGGTTTTGGAAATGGGATTCGGAGGTTTCTTGCGTAGGTGGGTATGGGTTGGGAATTGGCTTCGTTGGATTTTCTCCGATTTTTAAAAGTTCGAAAACTTATGCATTTTTTGTTCCAAGATAATATATATATATATTATATATATAATATATAATATATATATATTATAATATATCGATATATATATATGATAAACAATCCAATTCTTTTCTTTATTATTAATGCGGAACTTCTTGCCTTTTACGGTTGCGCTCTTCTATTCATTGATGGATGCAAATAGAGTAATGTAATTAATCTCGGATTGGAATGAAATGAAGATACTTGCCAAATAACACCTTCGTCTCCTAGAGCACCAGCAACCGCATTTTAGGGAATGAGCGATAAGGAGTTGTGCACCGAAATTTCTTCTCTGCCATTAAGGAAGGCGTTAACACTTTGGGAGTCCAGTTTTATGTCTGCTGATCGGCTCCGGACGGTACATTGATATACCTGGTTATGGTTGTGCAATTGAGATGGACCCTTGATTTTTGAGAGGTTTGTGGTCATCCTTCACACCTTAATCTTGACAGAAGAGTGCTGCAACAAGAATTTACATTTGCTTGGTGTACTTTACTGGCTGTGGTTTTTTTTTTTTTTCAAATTTCTTTCTTAGTCGCTCAGCATGAAGCTTTCTATTGTTAAATGTTAAGAAAATATCAGTGCAATGATTTTAAAAGTTTCCAATGCAACAATGTAAAAATAGACAACTTGTTCAATATTTAAATTGAAATGCAGGATTTGTTCTTACTTATGGGATGACAAATTCATGAAGGTCGAAGTAGGACCTTACCCATCAAATGTTTCCTTCCAAAATCACCCTCATCAATCTCATTCATTTATCACCAAATAAAGGCTCATATCCTACCCATACCACATTCTCACCAACTTGAATTACGGGCTGCTCGGTGAGCAAGAGCCCGTGCTGATACAAGGTCAGCTTAATCAAAAACAACAACAACAACGTCGAATTAGGCATGTTTCTCTGTGTCTAATTCATATCCTGTGATTGCACCTGTTAGCGCACCTGGTACCTGTGGCTTAACCTCTTCCAAACCAGACCAGGTACCTTGCGGATTGATATCCCGGTGTCGATCTCTCGAATAAACAGGAGAATAGTTTCAGCTAGGCCGTAAGATCTGTCTCGTTTGTCGTCTCGGTCTGTCTGGTCTGTCCTGTCTGTCTGTCTGTCTGTCTGTCTGTCTGTCTGTCTTTCTGTCTGTCTGTATGTCTTGGTCTGTCTGTTATTACTTGGTCGAAGTAATTAGGAAGAAGGCTGCGGAACACATCGACTGAAGTTTTATCTGTTTAATGTAATTGAGCTATCGAGTGTGATGATTGGCTCTAGGCCGATGCCGCTCTACTGATAAGACGAAGTCGATAAAACTATGTACTGCATCAATACGAGAGCATTCCTATGATTTATGAACTTGAAAGCTTCTATTTAAAAGATGTAATAAATTTACAGACCTATTTCCACAGATGTCCTCCTAAAACGACTTATGCGCTCCGTTAAAAGGTTTCTATGATAAAATAAAAAACTGGTATTTGAGCTTTGTCTCTCCTCTTTTTTTCGAAAGTATAAAAATTGACAGCCGTCCTAAGCCCAACGCAATGAAGCAAAACTCGGTCTCTTTTTGTTATGCTTTTCTAGTTGCTGGAAATCGAAGTTCTGCCCTATGCTTTTCTACTTGCTGGAAATCGAAGTTCTGCCCTATGCTTTTCTACCTTGCTTTTTGGAAACGAAAGTCTGCCCATGCTTCTAAAAAACTTGCTGGAAATCGAAGATTATGCCCTATGCTTTTCCTACTTGCTGGAATCCCGAAGTTCTGCCCCCCTAATGCTTTTCTAAAGTGCTTGGAAATCGAAGTTCTGGCCCTATGCTTTTCTTTTTAGTTGACTGGAACCATTTTCGAATTCTGCCATTATGCTTGGGCTAAAACTTGCTGGAAATCGAAGTTCTGCCCTATGCTTTTCTACTTGCTGGAAATCGAAGTTCTGCCCTATGCTTTTCTACTTGCTGGAAATCGAAGTTCTGCCCTATGCTTTTCTACTTGCTGGAAATCGAAGTTCTGCCCTATGCCTTTTCTAAAACCTTTTTGCTGGAAATCGAAAGGTTCCCTGCCTATGCTTTTCTACCTGCTGGAAATCGAAGTTCTGTCTGAGCAATGCTTGATGACTAACCACCAAAATTTTTTATAAAGGCCCATCCACACGGTCGAGCTTTGCTCGACGAACTCGTTCGATATGACGTCAGAAGCGGAGAAACTGTGGATAAGGTTCTAACTTTTCCCGTTTCTGACTCCATATCGAACAAAGTTCGTCGGGCAAAGCTCGACCGTGTTGACGGGGCTTGAAGAATACTAAAAATACGGACACTTCACTTCCTCTGCAGAGCATTGGGTTTATATCCTTTTTTTTCTTTCTGGAACCCCTGGTGTCAGTCACGCTGTCAAGAAAATAGCAACAAAGCGGAAAAAGAATTCCAAGTGTGAAAGTAGTGAAGGAGGTGAAAACTACCATTAAATAAAAACATATATTTTTCTTTTACTGCTGAGAGGTAACGATGCGCTGTGAACTCTGTTTACTGGTGTCAGTTATTATGGGCCTGGTAATTCGATGAAAGTTGATTTAGGAGACTTAAGGTCCAAAAATTTTAAACGGTTTTCTTTATAAATAAATCTAAAAAATTGCAAACTTACCTTTGAGTTTTTTTTTTGTTTTTTTCGAAGGAGGTTTCTAGGAGTACCGTTTGTACGCAAATAACAAATACTATTTGTGTATTCCTTGCCTTAAATTTGATATCTGTATCCTACTGTTTTATCTCATAGAAATTTTTTTTCTGCGGTGATTTCTTTTTTAATCAAACTTCAAGCATGGAGGATGTTGGATTTTTTCAATGCAAAAAGGCAGTCTCACTCGGCCGATAATAATTTTATGGCGTTTAAATTTTAATGTCTCTTGCGTTGTTAAAAGCTCTAGGTCGAAATGTGACGTAAAAAAAGAATGGAATATCGAGTAACCCATGGTTCTGGGGCCAAAAATCGAAATAAACCATGATATCCAAAAGTTTAGCATGCTGTTTTTATTACTCTTGTCATATCAGTATGATTTTTTGTCCTTATATATATTTCTGGTGCCCAGTTTCTATTTTTTCACTTGGAAGTATTCTTTCCCCTTAATTATTTCTTCGTTTTATTCCGTGTGTCTGGCTAGATCCTCTTGTTCCCGGAATGTACAGTCAAATTCAAAAGTTCGCCGGCACGCACTAGTCTTTGCTTTTCTTGAAGTGTACAGATTTCTTTGTGTTCCCCTA
>NC_061108.1:77180741-77223241 GCF_015104395.2 Macrobrachium nipponense
TTTTGTAATTTAAACTCCACAAAACACTAAATTGTTTTTGGATTTGCAATGTGAAATGATAGAGGAAGTAAACAGCCTTGAAGTCACCCTGTTAAAGAACAATATAAGTTTATAGCTAATGTAACCAAGTGTTAATGCTATCAATGTTGAACAGGTCTTGCATTTTATGGTGTCATGCTCTACTTTAAAAGTGTGCCAATCTGATAACGGACGAAAGAGGTGACAGCCCATTCTCGCTCTGCCGAATCACTCCGATGTTATTTTGGGAGAGAGAGAGAGAGAGAGAGAGAGAGAGAGAGAGAGAGAGAGAGAGAGAGAGAGAGACTGACTCTGACTGGAGGATTTGCCAGACGATGACCAGACTGCGCAAGCGCTGAACCTTCAGTTCCAGTTCTTTGTTTTACAAAAGAAAAGGCAGAGCTTCATTTACGATATCAATGAAGATTCGGTAAAGTATTTTTTTTTTTTTATGCATTTGCGTGTGGCCAAACTGCCGGAGATCTTTCAAGGTGGTTATGGTTTTATGATGAGAGAGAGAGCTGTATAGGTCAGAATAAGGAAACAAATCCTGATCAAGATAATGAGAGGCTTTTTTAAAACGAGGCTATTTGGAGAACGTCGCTGGGTCTTGGGTGCAGTCGCGTCTGCCAAGGCATAGAGTACTCGGCCTGAAGCCTCCATTCACACATAAACATCAGTTTCCATGACAAAAAAGGTGGAATTCAGTAGAAACTTCTCATCTGTCAGTGGAGCGAGCAGACGTCAGCGACAGGTAAGCAGATGATGACAGCAGGTAAAGGGCGGGATGAGGACCCAGAGCGTCAGTCGCTGCTGCTGCCTGGTGGGCCTCTTTCAGGTGGATATTGAAAGGGATGGACCGGCTGACATGCAATGGCAACCCGCAGGCTGCCACAAGCCCATTGCAGTTCGTAGCAAGGCTGCTGTTTCTCCTTCCCCAGCCTTCAGTGTTGCCGTCATTCCACGCAGCCAGCAAGGACACTGAATTTTATTCTATTGACGATTCCACGTCGCTCATATTTCGTCCTGTTTGGTCTGGAAGTCTTTCGCTTCGTTTCGTCGGGTTTCGACAGTGTTCTGTTCAGGAAAGTCTTCACTTTCACGATGACGCTGTTGTCGTTGTATAGTTGATACAGCATTTGCCTCTCGATCTGTGATTTCATCATATAATATGGCATACTCATAAACTGATATTTTTCTTACTAATGTGATCGTCCTTTCAAGAAATCCCCCCCCCGCCCTCTGAAAATTTAAAAAATGTATCTTTTGAAAAGATTCCCCGATTCATTTCCCGTTTGGATATAGGGGGATATTTTAAATCTCTTTTTCATTAACATATTTTGAAGTTCTAACAAATCACCTACTCGCGTGTTTTCTTTTCTCCGAAACTAGATATTAACTATTCCCTTTATTAGTAGTGCATTGTCAACGCGTGTACAAATGGATTGTAAGATAATATAAATATATTTTGTCTTCATTGTGAGATTGTGGAACAATTTCTCTCTCTCTCTCTCTCTCTCTCTCTCTCTCTCTCTCTCTCTCTCGTAATAGATAACAGCATGTTAACTTAAATTTAGGAGTTACATCTCCATTCAGCCAGCTGTTTGGTCGGCCAGATACTGCACTTCAGGAAATGTGCAAATAGTTTTTTATGGTTGAACTAAGCATTATTTAATTTAATGGAATTCAATTCTGCATGTAACGGAAATACGGTTGGATATACAAAAGAAAACGCTCTGCTGTCGCTGCTGATTGAGTCATCTTTGGTTTTAAATGGTTTTGATTTTTGTTTGTTTCCTTAATTTATAAATTGAGGAGCGTTAGTGTTATATGAAAAGGCTTATATCACGCTTATCTCCGTTATCAAAGCGTATTTATGGTTTATTAACGCTTTCAATAATTTGCTTTAATTGAATTACATTTGAGCGTTGATATAACGTTTTTGGATCAATGGAGAGGAAAAGGTCCTTGAGGATCACTGTGCCCTGCAGCTTCCACGCAGTCAAATACTATGCAATCGAGGGATGGCCGCCAAGGGCGTGACGATACATAGAGCATTGACCTGAAACATCCTTGGGACTGTAAGGAATTGATCAAGTGATGGGGCTATCATGATAACAGATACACAAGTAGTACAGTGTGTTTGTATTGAACATTTTGATCATATGCTCGAGTATGGCCGCGCGCAACGACCCAAATCTAATCTGTTTGATGACTGGAAATTAATAAGGTGAGATGAATCATTAGTGCCTACAGTCATGAAGAATGAACTTGACTGTTAGCATTATTTCTTCCACCTTTGGTTTTTTCATTCTGTGAAAAAGAAAATGAAGTCTGGACATTCATTTCTCATGTATCGCTTGATGCGTCCTTGGAATATTGGGTATCCTTCCTGGCTGTAAGTCAGCGACGTTTTTCTTCCACGAATTATGATGAAGTATAGTGTTTTACTATCATTTGGAACGAGAATGCGCCGTTTTCTTGGCTGGCACTATTTCAGTCTTCAGTGTAATAACGTTTTCAGTCGTCACAACACAAAATAAATTGGATAAATTTTCAAATATAGTTTACCAATAGTTTCTCTAGATTTACGTGTCGCTGTGAATATTTGAGGGCTATTGGCGTTAAAGTGGTCATTGACACAAGAGCCTCCCTCAGCTGCATGTCATGACTCTCTCTCTCTCTCTCTCTCTCTCTCTCTCTCTCTCTCTCTCTCTCTCGAATACCTCGTAATTCCAGTCACTGTGTGAGGAAGTAACAACTAAGAATTTTTAGGACCCATTGTTAAATAGTCAAGGTCTTAGATATACTAGGTAGAAATGAGAAAAATCATTTTTTGAATTTAGCCCGACACTGGCGAAACACTCTTCATACGGAATACGATGAAGTTTTGGAGTTGTAATTAGGACAGCGGCAAAGTTAAAACGGTTTTGGCATTAGTGTGTCTGCTTCCTTGTCGATTGTTTGCCAGAGTTGGTGCAATCCCACTCATGTCTGTAAAATTGATTTTGAAACTGCATTCGAAGCGTAATTTGTCCGTTTGTGTCTTTCTGCGTCTTGCACTCTCACATACTAACGTTCAGTAACAAAGGGATGCATTCATTGTAAAACTGTAGCAGCAGCCCACAGCAATGGCGAGAGGAAGAAATATTGAAATAAATGACCTCTTTTCCTGCAACCAGTTTTATGAAAGTGACGATATCACTCGTAAATCATCGAAGGGAATATGTTTGTCACTGAAAGAGCTTGTCATGCAGAAGGCAACCTTCCTTTTTCTTGATCTCCCAGTGTCCCGTAGAGTATTGACAGCATCTGTAGAACTATAACGAGCGGACAGACAGACATGACATTTTTTCGTATTGACATCCTTTTTACCCAATCAGAGGTGGCATTTCGTGTCACTTACGTCATGTTCATTATGGAGATAATCCGACGTGTGTCTCCCGATCTTCATTTCTCACTATCTGGGTAATTACATATCGGGGAATCCCGATTCCAAGAACACGTAGCAGAGAAAACTTCCTCAAGAGAGTTACCGTTTATCGATTCGATCTGCTGGAAAGTCCCCTTATCTCCTTGGATCAAGATGTCAGTGGATCCGAATATTAAAAGAAATATGGAATTTATGTGAATTATTTTTTTGGGTCTTGCTTCTAGCGCGGTGCCATGTGTCACACAGCTCCAGCACAAAAAGGCTGTTGTCCTCTTATGCAGAGGTGTCTTCGTAGTTTGTCAAAGGTGCAAGGGTGTAGCAGATTCTCATGAAGTTCAGTGGAGGCGCCAGGGCTGCTTTCAAACACAATGGGCTTATGATATTTACTTGCTTAGATGCTTCTGCGTATTCATTTGTCGTTTTCCATTGTTCAACTTTCCTTCTTTTGTCACCTGTCAGGTCAAGTGGCCATTTTTTTGTTCTTTAAAAGTGTAAGCTCATTTTAAACAGCAACAATAACAACTCATTGAGGTATATCTGGCCTTGATCTTGATCTCGAATTTCATTTGAAGATGATACATACCTTATCATTTTATAACTATGTATGTATGTATGTGTATATTTACAAAATAGACACTAGCGCTTAAAAATAAAATTTGTTCATGAAACTTACCTGTCAGATATATATAGCTGTATTTTTTCCGAATCCGACAGAAATTTAAACACTTACGACACAGCAGTGGGAGTCAGGTGGGTTAGTACCCATTCCCGCCGCTGGGAGGCGGGTATCAGGAATCATTCCCATTTTCTATTCATAATTTTTCTGTCGCCGGTGCTGAAAACACCTGTTTTCAGTACCTCCGTCTTAGGATTTTGGAAACTTCATTGCCGCTAAGTATCCTAATTGTCTTTTGATTTATTCACTTGGATTTGTGGCTAGGCATACGCTATCTTAAATTGATTTGAATTTGATTCATTTTTGCATAAAATATCTGAATCTAGTTAGGCTAGTTTTCAGACGGGGTTGTCTGCAAAGATAGGGTGTGGCTACCGTAAGCTTCGTAGATTCGCACTTGGTATGTACGAGGGGGGGGGTATGGGTCTTGCTTCTTTGTTGAGATTTGTCATGTAAGGAGTGTGAGACTTTGTCTATTCCGTAAGGAAGACGTATGATTCGTATGTACGCAATTAATCAGTAAACATGTCTAATTCGTCCAAGGAAGGAACGTATGATTCGTATGTACGCAATTAATCAGACCTTCCTGTAGACTTTATTTTTTGCATAACCCTTTAGTATGGCCTACGGGCTATGTATATGTCTACGAGAGGTGCTCGCTCTCCTTCATTGCTGTGAAGTGCTACTTCTGTAATTGTTACTCCTAACCCTGCAGTGTTGCCTTCGGGCCCTAAGCAGTGTCTGTAGAGAAATTGCCCTTTCTCTGATACTCCTTCGATTCGTAACTTAGAATCGAAAGTGCTTGCTTTAGAGAGTAAAAGTGAAAGTTTTTGGGCCCACCATGGGGGAAGTGCAGTGATACCCCTTGTGTAGTGGAGGGTGCGTCAGATCGGCCTCGTTTCGCCTCTAGGCCGGGACCTCTGCTTGACTCCCAGAACCAGTGAGAGAGCATGTCGAAAGCCGAAGGAGGGTTACGAGGAACCCCCACCGATCTGGCGGTGCCTTCGGCAGTTTTCTGATGAAAATCCCCAGGACTTTGCCTAAGTGCGTGCACTGCACGAATCCTGAAGGATTGCTTCTCGTCCTCCGAAGCGTCCTCCCCGCGCAGGGGTTGGAGCTTTCGGATGGACTCGCGCCCTCTAAATAGAAGCTTTATAGAAGAGGACGCTTCACGTCTCTCTCTCTCTCTCTCGTTATGCGTTTCAGTGAGAAGTAAGAAGGCGAACGTCGCCTGAACTCGTGTCCGTCTTTCCACCGAGAATACGTAAAAGAAGTCATAGTAGCAGTAAGCTTTTGAGAGCGGACGCCCAAGCCAGGGGCGCGCGGGTGCCGGCCAAGCCCAAGCCGCGCCAGTGGACGCCGAAGCGTGCCGCGCAGTGGGACGCCGAGCCGCGCTCCAATGGGGGGGACGCCGAAGCGCGCTCCAGTTGGGACGCCCAAGCGCGCTCCAGTGGACGCGAGCGTGCACCAGCGCACGCCAGGTGTGTCGCCTGGCTGAACGTTTCTGTTGAACTCTTCAAGCTCTTTGTTCAGATTTGGGCTTAAAGAATTTTTACCTCCTACCTTCGATGATACCTTCTACCTCACCTGCAAAGAATGTGAAGTAGGCAGTGCTTCGGAGTAAGCTTAAAGTGAACAGACAACTTCTTCGAAACCCAGCAAGACATCGGGTTTCGTGAATTCAAGAGGTCTCTGTCAATTAATATTGCTTTTCGCATAGGTGGATGGAGTTAAGGAAAGCTCAAGGGAAGTTCTCGTTTGCTCTACCGCAAGCTTTGCCATTCTGCCAATAAATTTAAGTTGCCACTACCGCAGTCAAGACTGCGATAAGGCAGTTATGGGTTATAAAGGCTCGATGTCCTGCACGTCAGGACTCTCGGCAACGTTCAGTAGGATTCTTGCAAAGGCACTCATCCAAAAAGTATGCTCTTCAGGAAAGCGCAAGACAGGACTGCCTTTGCCATACTGCCAATAAATTTTAAGCTTTAGCAGGCATTAGTTGTGATACGGGAGAGGAAGCTGGTTGGAGAGTTTCTTCCTCTTCCCAGGATAATTTTGCCAGCTTTTTAGCCCATCTGAAAGGGCTTTTCAGATGATAAGATTTTGTTAGTTCCTAGTCGGGACTACGCTGCCGAATTGAAACATCGTCGTAATACCTGACGTAAGCCCAGTCTCTTAACAGGATTCTTGCCCCTTCCTCGTTTGAGACGGGAATCGGAAAATAAAATGCTCGACTTCCTGGATTAGTTCTTTTGTCAATTCAGTGACTTTCCCCCATTGACAATATACTATCGTTTTGTCAAGTAAGTGGGTATCCCCTCATTGACAAAATATCTCTTTGTCCCGTAAATGGGTTAGTTTCTCATTGACAAACATCTCATTAACTTGATATTGCGTAAGCGAATAAGCTCTTATTGACAAGATTCGGAAGAGCTCTCATTCGTCATTCGCAGACTCGTACAAGAAAAATAGACTTGTAGACTACGTCAATGAACGCTTATGTCCAATAACATAAGAAGCTTGAGCTGACTGCTTCGATTCTCCTAAGTTTTGTTCATGAAACTTGCCTGTCAGATATGTATGTAGCTGTATTTCCGAATTCAGCTATATATGTCTGCCAGGTAAGTATGAACAAACTTTATTGTGATATAATTTCATATTTTGCCTTGCGTTATTTATTTCTGGTGGTTCAACAAAAAGTCATATACGCTTGCTGTAGTTACCTCTTCGGATGGCAACCGAGAGGTCTATGGTCCATTTTAAGGACATTTATCGTTACTCCCTGCAGCCTTCCAGGAGTTTCCGATTTATCTTTTACCGTTGTATGGTAGTGTTCTGACGACACAAACGCATCTATAATATTTAGCGTTTTCTGTTTTCGCTTAAATATACCAGCTTGAGAGTCTCTTTATGCTAAAAATAAACGAACCTTTTTCTTCATAGAATAGGGTAGCTGGCAACCCAGGCATAAAGTTAAGAGACGATGACGGACGATCGTAAGCTGCTGCTGTCACTGTCCTCTGACTCCTCATCCTCAGTCCAAACGAGCCAGTACCAACTCGTTCGCTGTCATGCGCTGTAGGTTAAGTCTCTCTCTCCTGCGGGATTGACTGACTAACCGTATCTCTGTGCTGGCAGTTACGTCTCTCTCTCTCCTGCGGGATTGACTGACGAACTGTATCTCTGCCCTACAATCACGGACTTTAGCCTAAAATTGAGGGGATTCCTTACATGAATGAATAAACATTGCATTCGTTTGGCCCTTAATATGTTCTACAGAGATATCTTACTCCTTTCGGTGCTCGTTACCGCACGGTATAGGACTACGAGTCTACCGCAACATTGCACTATTATATGCTCTCTTGCTTAGGCAAAGCGCAGCCTTATTAGGGAAGTAAACATACTGTGTGAGGGAATGGATGAGCTTGCTGGGGACCATTTCCTTCCTAAAGAAGTTTTGTTTTTTTTCCCTGAATAGACTGCAATTCAGACCTCTACAGTTTTTTCCTACCGGGAAATTGAAATTTTATTAAAGATCTAGGAATGATTCTGAACATCTCTCGGTGCGTTAAGTATCTCTTGAGGTGATAGAAAAAGAAGTTGCCGGACATCTGGAGAGGGTTTCAGATGTCCTGGATCATAATCTGAAAGAAGTGGAAGCAATTCAGTCGTCCCTCCAGTCCTCGAACGAGTTTTTGGAACCATGGTCCATATCAACTCTGATCTTCCACAGCTCTCTCATATCTTAGGAAGTATCTTCTCTCCGGTCCCGGTTCGGGTTTACGAGAAAGAGCCTATTATAACAACAGGCGTAGAATGGAACGATCCTCTAGAGGTTCGTTACAGGATTGCAAAAGTCCGTTCGAATCGTCTCGATCGAAGGCAGCAACTACTGACTTCCGAGTGGAATCTTTCTTTAGAAGTATGTTGAAGAGTTTGTTTTGGGAAAGGAAACCGTTTAAAGGGGGGGAACCGGGTTTCCTTTTCCCAATTTTTTCCAATTTCATCTTCGCTAGGTTGAGGACGAAGAGGCTTCTTCTTCTCTGCTCCCTTTTTCTCGATCCGGGAGCGGTAACATTAAACGCCATCCTATGATATTGAACGGGGATGGATGTTTAGTCTCTTTTCCCCTTTTTCAATCACTTAGGAAATGTAATAAGATGATTTATATCATCACAGGTTTTAGCGACACTGACGCTAATCGCCCCATGTTGGCCTTTCAAGACCCTAGATTCACAGGTGCACGTCCTTCCAAGGACCTTTTCCCGAGAGAGTCGGTCTCCTTTAACACGAAAGGTACCTATAACCTCTCCGCTCTGAGTCTGACTACGTTCAGACTATCGAGATGTTGACAGCATAAGATTGCAGTCTTCCCTTTCCGTTTGAAGAATGGGATAAGCTGGCAGTCACAACTATTAAAGAATACGCAAATATGTTGTTGACGGCCTTTGGGCTCAGAGATTTGCTTCTGTCAAACAACAAAGCCCTTCACGATCTTTGAGTTCTGTGAAATCTCGAAACTCGCCCTCACCATCTACTTTTTGTTCTCACCGGTGTTTTCTCGGAGTCAGACACTCGGTGCGAGATCAGGAGACATATAGTAGCCCTGAGTTTCTTGTTGACGAAGTCGGTTGCGTTTATACACCCCCGATGATCGTTTAACATGAGACCAGGTTGGACTGTCAGCATTCGTCCTTCGGGACTGAATCGCCTTTTTGCTCCTCGCTCCTTTCTCCTGGCACCAGAAGCTCGAGTCAGGAGTGGCTCAGGAGTTGATTCGCTAACAACGTTGGGTTGCGTGATACACCCCCCAAGGTTTGCTTAGCTTGAATCGCCCAGGCAGTCCAAACACTCATCCTTCAGCGAAGAATAGTGCCTTATGGTCTTCAGGGTACAGCCTTGCTGTCCTTGATTCGTCTGACTGGTCAACTGGTCGGTCACCTGACGTTAGTACAGACGGACTGACTGTGCATGTCCAGATCGAAGCTTTCAATATGGAACTTAGACATAGTCTGAAGTTCTTGATGTCAAAGCATTCGAACATCTCCTACCTGTTTAACTTCTTGCATGTGATCAGGAAGGCATTTTTCTAACACCCTAGATACGACAAAGAGGGTTAGTGAGATTTTAAGCCATCGTCACAAGTTTTGGCTTTAGAGAACACAAGGCGGTGTGCTCTCTAAGCTTTTCGTTATGGCCTAAGAATGGAAACCCGTTTTGTCCTTGGGCCAGGAGCTTGGAAGCAAGGATGGCACAAGTAGTGGGCAGGAGCCAGAGAGAGTCCTGTGCCCGTCAGGTCTCTCAAGTTTTATCTACATAAAACTCAAGAAAGTCGAAGTCGTACGGACAATCTGCAGTGTTCCGAAAAGACCAGACTTGCCCATATCGAAGAACACCCTGGCTTTATTGTTAAGGAGGTCTTTCAAAAAAGCTCCTTCTTTGTGTTTGCACAAAGATTTGAAATCTTTTGATTTGAATGCTCACGAGGTGAGGGCGCGGCCTCGGAAGCATTTCAACAGAGCATGGCACTCAGCAACATCCTGAGTACCATGTTTTAGCGAAGCAACTCTGTGTTCAATTCACACTCCCTGCGAGATGTGAAGATGGCATATGAGATCTGCTGCTCGCTAGGGCCATAGTGTCTGCAGACACAATCTTGGGGGCAAGAAGTACCACTCATCCTATCCTGTAGAAAATGGTTAGGAAGAGCTCTTAATTTAGTAGTTGAGTCGCCGACAACGGTGACTTCTTAACTCTTAAGCCTTAGTTAACACACCTTAACTTTGGCTAGGTGGGTCAGGTGGTGATATATATTTTTATATATATATTTATTTTACTTCTTAGCCCTCATGGTATGGTCAATATGGTCTAGTCACGTCGTGGTCTCGCCCCTGTTGACAGATCATCTGGAGTGCACCAGCTATATAGGTCTCTACCTTGCTGGCAACTCTAGTAGCACAAGCAGACTTACGCGGCAGTAACCACGAAGTCAGCTATGCTAACAGGTAAGGAATCAAGATATCAATTATCTGCATATATATGTTTCCTAAAATCTTCTATTCTGTCTACTCCCACCACCAAAGGTGGGATTCAGCTATATATATATATCTGACAGGTAAGTTTCATGAACAAAATGATATTGTAATGATACAATTAAGTTTGTTCATACTTACCTGGCAGATATATATATATCAAGTACCCACCCACCTCCCCTCAGGAGACAGTGGAAATAAAAATTATGAATAGAAAATGGGAATGATTCCTGATACCCGCCTCCCAGCGGCGGGAATGGGTACTAACCACCTGACTCCCACTGCGTGTGTCGTAAGTGTTTAAATTTCTGTCGGATTCGGAAAAATACAGCTATATATATATCTGCCAGGTAAGTATGAACAAACTTAATTGTATCATTACAATATCATTTTTTCGTACATGTTTGCAAAGTGGATATATTCTGCGGAGCAAAAATTTAAGGTGAATGAAAGTCGGATTCGCTGCCTAGTTATCTCTAAAACAGTGACGTCATGAATAGTCTCTCCTAATATTTGTTCTCGCACCAACAATGCCTTTTATGAGGAGAGTAACTTCAGGAGGTTAAACTTGCTATTGAACATCACTTTGCTTAACCTTCGCTCAAGATTTGGCTGTTCAGTGGTCAGGTAAATAAATATACTATAATTGGTAAAATGAAATATAAACTAGATTTGATTCTTAGTCTTTGCAACGCTTCTGTGTTCAATTTATTCGTAGAGATAAACAAAGCCATTGACTGTTACTTATGTCAGTTGGTGTTTCGCACTGTGAGAAAGAGAATGAAGAATTCATGCATGTCGGTTCCAGTTATGCAACCTTGGACTTTTTCAGAGCATACGCATCTCTCTCTCTCTCTCTCTCTCTCTCTCTCTCTCTCTCTCCTTTTTGTATCGTTCGCTCCGAGGCCAAGTTGCCAGCTGTAAGTGAGGGTGTGGAAATGCAAGCATATGGTCTAGGGTCTGTCATTGTTGCCTCGCCGCGATGTCATTCCAGGAAGCCTGAAGGATGAAGGTGTTGATCTGTGCATCAGACGTTCTCTCAGATCTGTGTTTTACCTTTTGCCTCTCTCTCTCTCTCTCTCTCTCTCTCTCTCTCTCTCTCTCTCTCTCTCTCTCTCTCTCTTGATGAGGCTGTAACATTTATAAAGAACTCGTGTATACATGCTAATTTTGTACTTCGAAGTAGTGTTTGCTACTTTTCTTAATGTAAATATAGTTGCCTAGAATGTTAGCAGTATCTTCGAGACGTCAAGAAAAAATCTGAAGAATTTGATCTGCCTCTCCAAATATCAAAGCTAGTTTTTTCTGGTCTTTTGTTCTTTTGCCACAGTTCATTTGCCTCTTGAAAATGTAGTTTTATGGCCGTGTGTTAAGCGCCAGTTACCTTGAAATATTTGCTGCCTTGTGCGCCTCACGTAGGTATTTCATCTGTGACGGCTGAACAACTTCTCTTCGGCGGGAGTAGGTTATTCAATATGACTGTGAATTGTGTATTTTTCTCCTACAGTGAATTATTTATTCTATGCTTTTGCACTTACCGTCTTGTTTTCGTATATGATGTTCGTCATTTTATTCTTTGTCAATAGTTCCATAGCCGACTCGGCCGGAAAGTGACAGGATTCAAAGGAATACTAAATAAACAACCAAATGAAATGGCGGCTATTTCAGCTGCAAGCCAGACAGACGTCTGATGCCCTAATGAGATGTAAAAGAACACCGTGATTACCCCGCTATCGGTTGAAGGGGAAATCGGTAATGGCGATTGAGATGGTCGCAGAGACGTGTGTGGAGGGGAAATGATGATTCCAGCCATACCGCACTCTTCTCTTCGTTCTTGCTCCCCCTTCCCTCTCTTCTACCCTTCCCTCCCCTCTCCTCCTTTGGGTCCCCCCTCTCAGCCCTCACTCCAGCTCTCCCCCCATTATAATATGGGCCACTCAGATTTCATACTAAAGATCCGATGTCTTCTCTGCCTGGCCAGACAATGGAGGAGTAGGTACATTTCCTCCTTCCCCCTCTTTGCGGTTCTTTCTTCGTTAGGGGCAGGGGCCGCTGGAAGACAGGGTTAGTAGAAGAGGAGGAGGAGGAGGAGGAGGACGACGTAATGCGGAGGAGATGAAGGGGTTTAAGAAATAACGTTGATTGATTGGTGATTGTAATTGCAGTTATTGATGGGGAGACAGATAGGCAGGTTTGACTTTGTAGCGCATAGCGGTCTGGTCTTGAATTGTTTCGTTGATACCAAAATACAGTTAGTGGAAGTTTTACAAATGGCTCCTCGAGCAGATAATAAATATAATGAAAAAGAAACTACTCTTAAGGATGGCCACAGAATATTCCAGCAAAACCACGATTTATTTGAGAGCATAGAAGCTGAACCCTATTGGCGCCATGTTTTTTTTTTCATAAATCGAGAAAATTGTGAGTCTGTGTCAAGGCCAAAGGAAATCATAAGCCGTAATTGTTTAAAACCTCATTTATTTTGCATGCTTGTAGGTAGAGTTTGTGTTGACTGCTCAATGTCAATTATTATTATTATATTATTATTATTATTATTATTATTATTATTATTATTGTAACTTATGAAGTCACATTACATAATGGTTCCTTATCTAGTTTTTCATGTGCCTCTAGTCGGTCTAGTGCATTAAAAAAAAACGTTATTTCCTCCAACGTTTCTTTCGGGGAGCGCCCTTTTGCTCGTTCACTTTTCGTGATCTCTTCCACTGTATGACGTTATTGGATTCTCTTAACTGGTTGGGTGAGTTTGATTATTTGATACGGTCTTTTTTTCATGTTTATTGTCATCCACTCCATTTTTTTCTTGTTCTGCTTTGATGTAATAGTACTGATTCCCATTGGAGCAAAATGGGATAGTAGGTAATAGGTGATAAATCAGCATTTCTTCTCGTGTGTTTGAAGTTGTGAAACCGCTACAACAGAAAGCTGTCATTCCTAAGGAATTCAACAAACTCTGAGTTGGTTGTACTACTTCCCTTTTATTTTCATGGACGGCACCTACCCCCAACTGTTGGAGGATCCCTGTTTATCTAAGTCTGATTGATTTACTGCAGAGGAAATCCCACTAAAGCTTTATCAATATTTCTCTTGTAAAATATTAGAATTTTGTAGATCAATTTAGGAAACCGTGGCTCATTTGAACGATTTTTTTTTTTTACAGGAAAAGTTGTAAATAAGCAATGTATGGATGCAACATAGATATCGCAGAGCTCACTAAATTTAGTCCAGTTTTTCTATGCGCAAAGAAGGATTAGTAGATAAAGAACTCATTAAAGCCCTATGTGAGCTATTTACTAAATGATAAGCAAGTTGTTGGATGCCAATTCGTATCACAATGAACTTGATGCTGAAGCCGTTCAATGTGGAGGGGAGCTGCATGAGAGAAGTCCTTGGCTCTTAATAAGCCATGCGACTAGGCGAGATTGCCGTAGACTTGGCAGTTTCTTATAGTGAACTTCATTTGAGCGCGATACTAGCTCTTAGCATTTCACCCATCAGCGAAATCAGATGTATGAGAGGGCAGTTGCCATGATATCGATAATAAATAGTAAATATCTGCCAATCCCTTACAGTCTTTTGTTTTTTCTTTTTCTGTTGATTGGTCCCTTTCACTTTAGAAAATTATAGGGCTCACTAACAGCATCGTCATTGTCAGGTAGCAGGTTACTTGTATAAAAAAAGCATGTGAACCTGGCTGAAATATAAAATTTATAAAAAAAGCATGTGAACCTGGCTGAAATATAAAATTTATAAAAAAAGCATGTGAACCTGGCTGAAATATAAAATATTACTGATGTGTTTTGGTCAGTTATTAATTAACCTGAATAACAGATCGCGTCTTATTCAGAGGGAGATTTAACATTGCACAGTATTGGTCTTCGTGTAATTCATTTGATCTTCATAGGCTTTTATCAAGATGAAAAATTATGTGTGAGGTTACTAGGTTTATTTTTTTTTTTATCAATTACTTAAAATACATGAATGCTACTAATATCTGGGTTATTTTTGTTGTCAGTTTGGCTTCACAATTCTCACTAACAGTATTGCATTCATGCACTTATAAGTCTTTATTTTCCTTCGTACGAGTAAAACTATTAGCCATACATTGTTTTGAGGACTGTTATACACTAAATCGAGTATTTTAACAATTTCCCTTGTTTGTAAATTTATGCATCTACTTTTTATTTGATTTTTAGGTTGTCTGTTTTACTTATAAAGATACTCATTCATAATTCTTTCAGGACTCGATAATTCTTAGAAAGGGAGATCTGAAACTTATTTACTTATATTATATTATATTATATTATATTATATTATATTATATTATATTATATTATATTATATTATATTATATTATCCGGTGTTTAGGACTGTCAACAGGGCCAAAAGGGTTATTCAAGATTTCAGCCAAAGTCCTCTTGCTGGTAAAATGAGGGTCCTCAGCAATGAAGTAGCTGCCTAGTAACCAGTGTAATATTGTAGTCGCAATCATGGTAGATAGAATAATAAGACTTCCCATATCATCCAAAAATAACTTCTGTTCAAGAAAGGTAACATCTGAGCCACATCCTGCGGATCCAAGTGTGAATGTGTGGGGAGGCGCAGAGGCGCCATGACGTTGTAAAAGGTTATTGCTGGTGAAACGTTAGAGCAGTTGGCTTTGAGGTTGTTTGGTCAGTAGGTAGAAAAGAGGACGGATACTGGAAGGGAAAGCATTTCCACCCAGGAGTCATAGGAGGAAAAGTTGAGTACATCTTTCTTTAGCCAGACCACTGAGTTGATGAACAGCTCTCCTAGGGCTGGCCGGAAGGAGTATAGAATTTTACGTGGCTAGGAACCAATTGATTACCTAGCAACGGGACCTACAGCTTATTGTGGGATCCGAGCCACATTAATATTGCGAATTGAATTTTTAGAGCGGAGAGTCGAACTCGCTACTACCGAATCGGTAGGCGAGAACGTGAACCACTCGTCCAACGAGGAACTTTCATAGGAGGAAGAGAGGCAGGTGGAAAATATGGTGGGCTCGTGGAGTTGAAAAATGGTCGTCGATGGGTAGAGACTTGAGACTGACGAGACTCCAGACTGCATAGCAGACCAAGATGGATAACGAAGTCATTGCGTGTGCTGTGGCGTTTGACGAGCTGCTGATAAACCTTTTGTATTGGTATAATGCTGCATAAGTTTCTGCTGTGCTTATGCATCCTTCATTCAGAAAGTGGAGAATAATTGTTGCAGAGATTATATGTAATTTTTATTGCAACCACCCTTCAGAAAACAGCCTTTTATTTGTATATATGTAATTTATGTATATTTATATTATGTATTTGTATAACTGTATATATAAATTATACTTACATACGTATACACACACACACACTCACACACACACACACACACACACACATATATATATATATATTATATATATATATATATATATATATATATATATATATATATATATATATATATATATATATATATCAGGCGGTTATTCTGAAGGATGGTTGCAAAAAATCTATAAATACATTATTCTACCATTCCCCTTTTTTCACGTGATGTTAGTAGCACCACACCCTTAGCATCCGGATCGTCTACTGTTCTTGGTGCTCACCCGTATTGACTATATATATATTATTATTATATATATATATATATATATAATTATATATTAATATAATATACATATATATATGTATAACTGAATCATGAAAGTTTGGAGTGATGAATATATAAATAATGGTAGAAGCCACGGAGGAAAGTGAAACAGTGGAGTCGAAAGATCTTGTAGCTACTCCATTGTTTCACTTTCCTCCGTGGCTTCTACCTTTATTTATATATACATATGTATGTGTATTTATTGATTTATTTATACTACAGTGATAACGTGATATATATTGTATATTTAAATATATACACAATGTATATATACAAAAATGCTATACGCACACACATATATAATGTCATTGTCTAGTGATAATGTTATACGTATATGTATAAATTTATATTTTTTCATATACATATACATACATACATACATATATATATATATATATATATATGTATATTTGTATATATTATACACATATATACAATGCGTATATACAAATATGCTATACACACACACACACACACACACACACACACACACATATATATATATATATATATATATATATATATATATATATATCATTGTCTAGTGATAACGTTACACGTATACATATACATATATGTTACTATATATAGTTATATTTTTTATGCATACACATACATATAACATATATATGAAATATATATATATATATATATATAATATATATATATATATATTATATATATTATATATATTATATATATATATACATATATATATATATATATACTATATATATTACATATATAAACTTTCAGAACAAAATTATATTATTATTAAGGAAAGTTTCCAGTGTATCATGACTGGCAGTTCATATAAGTAACGAGATGATAGTATGTACTAAAATTCCTTGCTGCATGAAATATAATGTTAACTGCAATGAGTATTTTCTAATATGTAATAAATACAGGTTAAGTGCAGCAAATACATTCCTGACTCGAAATGATATACTCTTAAAGTCAACGCCGGAGACATCAATTTCCAGAGGTAATGATCAGAAGTCGAGCTCTCCCGGCCGCGTCTTGGAATCTACGACCACATACCTATTTGCAGCTCTTCTTGACACATGCCCTCGCTCTCCTATAAACATATCTAATTAATATTAGAGTCCAGGGATTGAACATGTTCTTAATTCTCCCTTAGAAATAATTATGTAGAAAACTTCATCAGTTGCGTGCAGATATATCTATACTTTTACAATCCTTGTTTATATGTGTATATATAATATATATATTATACATATATATGCCCAATTATTTGTAGTTTTAATAAAAGAAAAATAAGCCGAGTCAGGTAGCACACTTAAAATGCTAGAACTAGGATAAGGTTCTGTCAGTGTACTTTCATCCATTTGTAATAAGAGAGGCGATTATCTGTTATCCAGCTATTTGTCTTTCGTTGTCGTTGGTGAGTTTTGCCTCCCAAATAACTAATGCAAACGAAAATTCATCATAGGCTAACTTTAAAGTAATAGTACAGTCTGTTTTCAAGTTTCCCTTGTTCTGTTTTCATCAGTCGTTTAGCACTTTATTTTCTTTTAAATGCAAACAAATTTCGATTTCACTAGAAAGAATGTAGTCCAAACCTTTGAATATTAATGTTCACTAGTATCATATCATTTAACGAGGAAATTATCGATTTTGTTTTACCTGACTATTTTTCTTCTTCTCCTTCCTACTTGGATTCAGCGTCAAGTGATCTAAAGGTTTTCTTCCTGGGTGTGTTGGAGAAGGATAATCTGTTCAAATAGGTATATATTGCATTCATCGTCAATTTTTGAAAAGCAGCCGACGCTCGTATGTGAAATGGTAGTTTACTCTGTAATTAACAAGGTCGTATTCTCATTTCTTAGTGACAGTTTTCCTTTTATTCCTTCCACTTCTAGACCATGGAACTCTTGTTCAGAAATTTTATTTTCTCTAAGGTGCTGTATTTCAATTTAAGACAAAACTTACTCATCTGTCTTACACTGGTTTTGTCTCGTCACTGTTCATTTGAATAGAAAGACAAATTATTAGCTGCTGTTTGACAAGCTCTCCTACTTGTTCCAAAGACCATACTGAAACCTTTGCTTATGAATTCCTACTTTTGAATCGACACAAGGCACACTTTGGTCTTTACCTTATACAGATCGAGTTATGTCAAAATACTATTTTCATGAGTTATTCATGCATGCGCTACCAAATCAGTCTTGAAAATCTATGTTTGACGCTCTGCAAATAAATCTGGAAGATGAAAGTGCTCGCGTACAAAGAGATCAATAGTGAAGGGCAACAGAAAAAACGATGAGCAGATAGAAAGAACGGCAAATAAGTAAAATTTCATTTGTCACTACTTACCACCAGGTGGCGGTTGCTGGGCTCCAGGTGATGCAGACTACTATCGCCCCAAATAAGATCACAGTCTTCAGGGTCCTCATTATTTATAATTGCTCTTATAGCAACTAGCAGAGTCGTAGGTCTTCAGAAGAAACACTCAAGACTTATCTTCTCGTGTATTTGTTTTACACAACTATATCCGAGGAACTAGATAGCAGAATTGTGAATATTCACAGTTTTAAGTACCTTGTCATTTTGATCCTTGGGTGAAAACTTGTATTTTTCTTTTGCTTGTGCTTTGAGAGTTTGCTTGTGCTTTAAAATCATGAGCTCATTTTAATTCAAGTCAGAAGTCATTATCATTTCATTGCCCTAATAAATAAAGCACTAATGCTGTTTCCGCCAAGACACCAAAAAAGGGAATGGTTTGACTTTCCCGTCTACATTTCGAACACCTTTTATCACGATGCCTCGTTACTAGCGATTGTCACTCGTATTAGGAGCCCTTGCGAAGCTCCAAATCAGTATGTTCCCATCCAATAGTGTTTTCCAGTTATCCAAAACTTGTCTTGAGCGTTTCACTTCATGCACAAAAATCTCTGTAAAAAAGACTGGTTCGGTTGAGAAGGTTTCATGCAAAATCAACCCATATCTCCTCTTTGGGCGACTGAAGCGTAAATGAAAACTTGAACTTTACTGTATTTGCTTGGATGGTGATGGTTAACATACCATTTTTGTCATTGCGCCCCAGTTTACTTTTCTTAATGATTTACCACTTTTATTTACTGAAATACTTTAATCAATTTCCAATGCAGATTTGGTTGTGACTAAATTTTGCCTAAACGGGATAAGGAAATCTTGCTGTGAGGATGTCTTCAAGGATGATGCATCAAGCCAAGTCGTGGGACGACGCTTCGAAGCATTCTTTTAAGATTGTCTCTCGTTTCCCCTGTAAATAGAAAATAAAAGCAAATTCAGTTTCAGTATTACTAGAATGATTACATACATTGTAGAAATCATAAGTAAAAGCAAAAATAAGATGATGTTATATGATATCCAGTTGGAATTGTAACATGCTAAGAGCATGGCATTAACATGAATATTACAATGATGATTTTTTATTTCTTAATTCATAACAATTTCGGACGAACGCTTAGGTGATACAAAATTTGCGTTGGGTTTGGCAGATGTGAATACAAACACACACACGCACACACTTGTGTGTATGTGTTTTTTCTACAGTTTTAATATTATATCTGCTCATTTCTCAAGTGTCGGTACGTAGTCATTATCCCTCCAACAATTACCCCTTCGTCGTCCAGTGACTTGCAGTTTTGTGCCTCCGCAAAATTTCATCTTCAGATACAAGTTCCTGTTGTTCCCCAAGTCGAGCGTACTTTATAAATATTTTTCACGCAGTCAGTAATATTTTCAGTAATAATTTCAACCTAAAGGAAAAACAGTGGGATTAACCATATTTTTGCCCTTTTCTTCTTTTGAAGCGGGAAAGGGTTCTTGGTTGATAGCTGGGAGGTGTCGCCAGCTGGGTATCTCCTCCAGCCATCCTGTGCCCCAATAGTCCCACCTACGCCCCTGTGATAGCTGCCATCACCGTAGACTGACATTGAGCCATACTAGCTGAGTCACACCATAACCGTGTGTTTTTCTCCTTTGGCTCCTAATTATAGATTTTCCTCGGATTCACATTCGTACATTGGACCATAAATTGTAGTCCCGATACAGTGACCACCTTCCCCCCCATCCTCCTCCCCCCACTACCACCACTGCCTCACTCTTAACGCTATTGTTATTCATCTTAGTTTCGATGTGCGTATATACGTAAATGATCAATGGTGTAAGAGTTTTTCTTAATATGTATACATATACGTAGCACGCACACAATTGGAGTACATTAAAGGTTTTTGGATGTCGACGCCAACGGGACAGGGTACCTAACCAAGTCTGGAAGGGAAAGTGTAATAAGGAAAAGTTGGGGTTTTATCCTGGAAAAAAAAAAAGAAACTGCAACCAGGAAGATAATAGTTTAGCAGTAGAGGGAAAGCTATTCAGTTACCTAAAAAAGCATTTCTAGTTTTGGTGGTTTCCATCGACCAGTGTTACGAGAGATCACCTGAAGGGTCTACCCTTAGGCCACTTTGCTAGAAAGGCGACTGAGAAGCTGCCTTGTGACGAAGGAAAGAGGATCTAGGGAGGAAGAGCTCATCGCAGTGTCATAGGGCGGCAGGTGGACAGTCGAATTCATATTGATCAAGGCGAGAGAAATACGATAGTTCCGCATCCTAAATATTGAGAGCTATGATCCAAACACTCATATATCAGTAAAACGTGAAGGTTTGGTATTAGGGGCGAAGAAATGACTTTTAAACAAAAGTCAGTTTCCACATTCAGTGTGACTTTTCTTATCAGTGTAGAAGTCATCTGCCGATCTGCCGGTCTATCCGTCCGTCTTTGTCTGTCCACTTCATGCTATCTGTATTTCTGCTGTTGACTTCTTCAGGTACTTTATAAAGCATCTGGTTGGATAATTATTACTGACAGTAAGGCAAGTTTCTAATATAAGCGCATCATCTATGTATATATAAATGTATGTATGTTTGTATGTATGTCCCAGCATAACTCTTGAAATGCATTGAGAAATTTCAGCCAAACTTGGTATACATATGACTTACTATCTAGAAATCATCACCGTGGAGTTAAGTTATCACTAGCACCAAAGGGCGTGGGGATGGAAAGGGCTTCCCTGAAACCCTGAAACGGGGCTGTTTCTGCCAGTAGACTTAGTAACCAAACTTTGCAAATTTATCATAACTAATTTTGGTGTACATATGTATTACTATTTGGGAAAGAATACTGTGGGGGTAACACGTCAATGGCACCAAAAGGGGTAGGGGTTGGAGAGAGAGAGAGAGAGAGAGAGAGAGAGAGAGAGAGAGAGAGAGAGAGAGAGAGAGAATCAGCTGTCATTCAGTTATCTTGGGCAGCACCGGGTTGGTCAGGCAGTCTACTGTATATACTGTACTGTAAAGTGAGCATGTACACACACATATGTGTGCGTGTACACAGTCTATGGCGAGGTATATCTTAGTTTAACCAGACCACTGAGCTGATTAACAGCTCTCCTAGGGCTGGCACGAAGGATTAGATTTTCATACGTGGCTAGGAACCAATTGGTTTATTAGCAGCTCGACCACATTATATCGAGAAATGAATTTCCAATCACCAGTGTATAACATTCACTCATCACTTCATAGAATTGGCTCAATCTTCATGTTTGCCGGCATTGGCTTCTCTTGATACTGGAAGCCTCCCTCCAAACGTATGGATTTCCTCTCATCCTCCCGCCATCCAATTATTTACTCGCAGATACATCTATAGATCAACCACTTCCTTTATTCAATGTCTGCACGAACTACAAAGTCCATCTTCCAAGTTTCTGCCTCTCCTCCTAACCACATTTTGCTCGCATTTAATCTCAGATTTCTACTCTTGCAAGCATTTTCAAACTCTCTACTAGTATCTTTAGTTTATTTCGCTATCCCCAGTCAGTACTGCGTCACCTCGAAACATCCACAACTTTATATTTACATGAAAATTGATCTGTAACCGACACTTTTGCACCAAACCATAAACTTAATGTCTAAACATTGTAACACATGCTTCACTCCCACATGAATATATTAATCACTCAATGCCATTCCATTCTGCAACATCCCAATATTCACTCAAATTAATATTAACACTTTCCACACGGGCATCATCAGATCTACCTCGCTTTTATATTCCTCATTCCACATCGACCTGGAACGATATCGGCTTTAGACGGCACCCTTTATTTTCATCTTCCATCGTGAGACTCATTCGTTCGTTAACCTTTCGATCGATCTGTGTTTGTTCCCGATCTCATAACTGTATTCTTTGTAGATTTTGTGTTCACCAACTTCCACTACCCTGTCCTCTCTCTTATAGGCCTCTTGACGATCTTCTCTTCTGAATATTAACGTTGTGATAATATGATAACGGTGCTTTATATCTATGTATATAATATATATTATATATATATATATGATATATATGAATATGTATCATATATGTTATCTATATGTATTATGTATAGTGATATATATTTATATATATATATATTATATACATATACATATATATATATATATATATATATATATATATATGCATATGTATACATCGAGCTACAAATGTCCTTTAATATCTAATTCGCTCTACCTCGGAACTTATATATTTTCATAAATTTCTTATCGACAAAAAAATCCCCTTCGGTTTAACATAATTACATGAAAATATATAAATTCCGAGGTAGAGCGAATTAGATATTTGTAGCTCGAGGTATGTATATGAATGACGGTAATATGATATAACTCATGCATTATGTGTGTGATATAACTCAGGCATATGTGTGTGTGTGTTTTTGTGTGTGAATACACTGTATATTATAGAATCTTTGCTCTTGGTTGAAAATTACCTTCACGAATAAAAATAAAGCTGAAAATTACCAAGCATCAGATATTTCATGTATTTTAGGGGTAGGGTTGGTTGTTTCATTATTAATCTGATATCCATTTTTAAAGTATAACGACATGATCAACCGAGAAGTGAATAGGTATACATTTCAATTTTGAAGATTTTTCTTGTATCCATCATGATTTCTCAGGTCTAGTAACTCTATTTCATTTCCATTCCTGTAGACAGATCTGATTGTCGACCAAATTATCTCAGTACGTTTGCAAATACAAGGGCGGTGTCTTTGGACCCGCCCGTGAGGGCGGATCTAGGTGTCATTTTCGTAAAATCCGTGTAACACCAATACTTCGTGGGCGGCCTCCTTGGTGTGACACTAGATGCCTAGAAAGCTTTCCAGATGGTTACCAATGAAGAAATTTTTAGCTTGCTAAGAATTGTAGTTCATGTAACGATGTTGATAAGATGTCGTGAATTATCTTGGCAATGAGATTATTATGACCTGAACTGTATACGAAACGTTGCCAGGTTTCAGTGAAATATTCAATGAAATAAAACTTTCTTATGAAAAGTAGGTTATTGAATATACACACACACACGTGTGTGTGTATACATGTGAGTTTTTATCACATCACGTGACATTTTGTATACATAAACAAAGCCACAAATTTCGTTCAATATCCAATTCGCTCAGCTTCGGAAATGATACTGAAGGGGAATTATGATTGATAAGTGTTTCGTTACCTGGTGGACTAGACCCCTCGAATAACGGGACCTAACGACTTAAAATAGAGCGAATTCGATATTAAATGGTATATCTATCTATCTATCTATCTATCTATCTATATATAGTATATATATGTATATATATATATATATATATATATATATATATATATATATATATAATGTGTGTGTGTATTTGTGCGTGTACACACAGCTTTCTGACTACCAGGTACCTAGTGATTATGTCATTAAGAGCCAAACTACTTTAAACTGGCCCCATCCATCTAATTCCAGTTATCCCCATTCCGGCGGGAATCAAACCAAGCTCATTTATCGGTGAGGCAGACAGACGGATTAAATTTGATCATTTGATTCGGTCATTTCTTTTTCTCTTGTTTATCGTCATCCATTCCATTTTAGTCTCGTTCTGTTTGATGTAATAGAGCCGATTCTCATTGCAGCGACACGAAATAGTAGGGAATAGGGGATAAATCAGCATTTCTTCTCGTGTGTTTAAAGGTTGTGAAACCGCTACAACAGAAAGCTGTCATTCCTAAGGAATTCAACAAACTCTGAGTTGGTTGTACTACTTCCCTTTTATTTTCATGGACGGTACCTACCCCCAACTGTTGGAGGATCACTGTTTAACTAAGTCTGATTGATTTACTGCAGAGGAAATCCCACTAAAGCTTTATCAGTATTTTTCTTGTAAAAACATTAGAATTCTTTAGAAGATCCATTTAGGAACCCCTAGAATTTTGTAGATAATTTCAGGAACCCCTGGCTCATTTGAAGGAAAACCGTTTTTATGCAGTAAAAACTGTAAATAAGTAAAGTATGGAGGCAACATAGATATCGAAGAGCTCACTAAACTTAGTTCAGTTTTCCTATGCGCAATGAAAAATTGTCCTGACCAAGACATTTACCGTTTCATTTGATTTCATTTCCTGATTGTATTCATGCTATTGATATAGATACTCAATCATTAGTCTCATTAGCGTCTTGTATAATATTATTATTATTTTTGACTATGACTGGGCGAGGTTGGTTTTTGCTCCCCTTTGTGTTGGTACTCTTTATGAGCATTAGTGCTGACGTCTACTACGCATGCCTCAAGCTTTACGAATTCTCTTGATTTCTAGTTTTGCTCCCAATTCAATTGAGTACAGTGAATGATTATTAACATCGATTAAAAATCATATTGGCCCCAGTTGTGGCCCTGTCTGACAAGACTAAGGACGATTTTGTGACCTGCATCAATAAGTGAGGCCCGGAGATGTTTTTCTTTTGTAGTGTGAGAACTGTTGTATGGTTGTCATGAAGTCAGGGTTGTAACTTACTTAGAAGCCCGTCCAGGTAGCAGAGCCGACCAAATGTGTGCTGTACAGTGTCGATGATGGTTTTCTTTAAGGTTGTCTGTGCTGATGCTTTCTAATTTCTGTTGTGATACTTGATGGTGTTGTAAATCAATATTTTGGCCAGAAAGTCTGAGAGCAGGTTGTTGTGTTCTAGAGAACATTGTATCCTCCGGTGTGCCATGATATTTTTATAGATGATTCAAGTATTGTTTTCAGCAGATGGCTGTGCAGGTATTTGTCAGTTTTGGTATTGGTGAGATTCTTTTATGGCTTGAAAATATTTTATAATGGGTATTATAATATAGATTTAACTGAATGTATTGATAAGTTACTTTGCTTAGAGTATCCAGTTTGATTTTGTGCTACTGTTCCATCGACTAACCATTCTCATGAAGACCACTTTATGAAGAAATTATTCCTCAAGTTCATTATTTTAGTCAGTCTTACCGGACTCGTTGTCATTTCAGTGACTGTCTCCGGAGTACCTGTCTTCAATTTCATCATTTCCTGTGCTGATGAGAAGTGATGGACCTGAGTAGCTTTACCTCTCTGTAAATTTCTGCCAAAATCTGGAAAATTGCCCCCAACTCTACGGTGCTAATTGTTGCAGCCCTTCGCAATTTCCAATTCCTTTACACTCTGTCTTTTAAGAGCTTCCTGCTTTATTCGTTCGTGTAGCTGGTGGTTTGTGTTCCAAAACTAAAGTGCATTTGGGCCTGTTTTGCTATACTGATAATTTGGATGTCCTGGTTTGTCGTATTCGGTTGTAGCAGTGTGCTTTGGTGTGTTTTGTTATTAAGTGTGCTTGCTGTTTTGATGATTGCATAAGGTTTATATTTGTTTTGATGTGTAGTATATCTGCAGATTAATGGTGTATGTTCTTCACTTTTAATGCTTAATTGTTCTTCATGTTGTCTGTGATTAGGGTGTGAGGACTTGGTCTGGAGAAATGGGTTTTGATAAACTCCCTTGAAGAATTGAGATACAGGGATTCATTACTTGCATTCCCCGGCTCCTCTCTCCCATCAGGATGACTTCATTTTTGTCCCTTTGAGTAACTAGATACGAAGTTATTTAACTGTTACTTTCTGTGCATGTTATGCGCCACGTCATGGTAATTATAATGTTTTTATTTACCTGTAATTAAGAGTGGTTTAAACAGAAAATATCTTCCATGTTAAATAAACATACTAGCTCGTGCAGTTACAGATCAGAAATTAATGCTTTTATAGGGGGGCTGTGAGGTGTGGACAAAGAGGCAGGTAGTAGTGTACTGACTTTATTACATGTTGTTTAAGATTAAGCTGGCCTTGTGCCAGCACGGGCTCTTGCTCGTAGAGCAGCCCGTATCTTTATTACAGGTAAGGGAAAATTCAAATATACAGCATGCGGGCGGAAATGTAGTTACCGACCCGCGAGAGAATAAAAGTGGGTCGGCGAGACCCGATTTGTGTTTCTTGAGAGACATATAATACAAAGTACAAAAGTACATAAAATATGATTTCACAAGATATATACATTGGCGGAAAGCCCGCTGAACGCTCTCGCGGAGGGAAGTAAGAACAACGCGAATGTTGAACTACATACAGAGAAAATTGTGAATATGCGTTGTCCTTACAGGGCCGCAGGAACCTCCTAAAATGTTGTGGGCGGGAGGGTGGCTGGGGTGGGCAAGGGACAATATAAAGTTGCCAAAATATAGAAAGTAAATGCATCATTAAGAAAAAAAAAAAAAGACAATATCTACCGCAGGAAGTATAATGATTGATGGGTTGTCATATTACAATGGTATATGCAATATCTCTTAAGTTGTTTCAGAATGATCATTATTGCTCAAAATAACTTGCATATGTTCGTAATTGTAGAGCTAAGGATTAATCTATGTGAACTGCCCACAACGAAAGAACTAAAGTGTAGATGTGTTCTTTTCGATAAAATCTGTGGCAGTCTGCTTTGCATTTAGATCATCTGTTAACCCTTTGTGGGTATGCAAGAGTAAGACGTTATTTAGCCTATTTTGACGCTGTGGTTACTGGAACGGTCTACAGGTAAATCTTCAAGTTTATTGAGTTCAGAGACCATAGCAGCAGCAACAGGATTATTTTCCAGTGGTTGTAATGCATTAACAACCGTAGATGTAGAAGCCGCCTTACTGGGGCCACCAATTTTTCCAACTTTTCACAGGCTTTTTGGCATGGCCAGTTCATGATTAAATTTTTCTGCTATCAAAAAAAAAAGGGGGGGGGGGCGTCATACCCTTTTTGTCCCGTCTCTGAAAAATATGGGAGGCACATGGTCCCTCTACCCCTCTCATCCTCCGCCCATGTATAGTGAACAAGTTTGAGTAATTTTGCAATTGACGCCCATTTGAACGTATGAATTATGTCATTTATGTCCAGCCCCAGGGTAATGGAATAATAGCTGTGGCGAAATTTGCCATAACAGACTTTTAATTATCGTTCATATATTTATGATCGCCGATTGCACGTAGCGTCACTTACACATTACTGCGCCAGCAGCCGTGGCAGTTGTAAAGCCAAGTAATATTCAGCCAGTCTCTTGGAAAACTGGATCGTAATTCTGTTGGAGAAAGTGTATAATTGTGAGTTTTGACCAGACCATACAATTGTGTATATGATATGCCAGATGTTTAAATATGGGGCATATTATACGCAACATAAAACATTTCATTTTCTAGGGATAAACTTGGTGCTTAATTTCAGTGTAAATAATGTAATAATTAACTCCATCGAAACCGCAGTACGCCTTGTTCTTTTTTCCCAAGGGATGTATTGTCTAATGTTCTTTTGTCGAGATAACATTTCCACATAGAACCATTTTTACAATTTTTGAGCCAATTTGACAAAATTTGAATTAGTCCTGTTATCGCTACGAAAAAGCATAACCTGTATAAAAAAGATGCTGCTTATTGAAATCTATATTATCAAATATATAATACTAATCCGGAAGTAAGTTTTTTGTCCACTCGTTCTTCATCTTGTAGATATTGGGATATTATCATATTGGGTGTGATAATCGACATCAGTAATTCTGTGACGCCCATTTTTATAGTCTCGTATTTTACCTGTCCTTTGAATGTAGCCGTTTATCTTGACGAAATACTTTATACATATACGTATTAAGGTAACCTTTAACTACTTCATCAGGGTCCAATTTCTTATCTCGTCTGCAGTTTATGGTGCGAATACATCACCTAGTCGGTAGTGGGTTCCAAATAAACTGCAGTATTAGGGACGTAGTAGTAGCTGTGGATCGGGCTCGACTTTTGTCTGTTGTGGAGTTCTAAGTTCGAAGTTTACAACTGTCTGTGAACTCAAAACTGTGCCAGTTTTTATTTTGATGCCTTTTGAAATGACGTGAACTTACACAGCTTATTACTGATGAAAATATGCAAGTTCAGTTTATGAACTAACTTTGACTATCGGTTATGAATTCAAGTCTTCTCTTAGTGCAAAGTATTATTCTGTTAAAGCAACCAACAATAAACAACTCCACATTAAGGTGAATCATTGAGGTAGTCATGGATAACGGGAAATGTATATGGATTGCCCAATAGCATATTTGATTACAAGAGCTTTTTCTAGAAGTGGCAATATGTCCTGATGTGTAGGTAAAAAGATGAAAGTGTGGTTTGGAAATAATGAGCTTCAATCATTATAAATCATGTATGAAATCATTCTTTTGCTAAAACAAAGCTAGCGAATACTTAACCGTAAGATTGATTAGGAAATGGTCGAAACTTTGATCCGATATTTTGTCTGCATATCCCAGCACAGAATTCAAGTAAAGTCTAGCCAGTTACTGATAACTGAAAGGTTCCCTTGCTGGCATGCAAACCTTCGGCACATTGTCGTAAGGTTGACACAAGTGGAACGCATTATGTGCCATTGCATTCATTGTTGAAGATAGATATATATTTATTTTTTGCTCCCATCGATTTATCTTACAAGTCTCATTTGTTATTCTTTAGTATGCGGAAGCAAAACAAGCACTTTTACCCGTTTTGTTTTGCCGTAAATACCAGTCTGACACACGTTTAAAATCTTTATTTAAACTGGTCCTATTTCCGTCATCTCTGATGCTATTTTGAAAGTTTTTTTTTTATTTCTTACATTTTTGCAGTCTGATATAACACAGATCAGTGATAATGCATCGAACTTGAGCAGACATAAAACTGAAAGCTCCTTTAATTTTGGGGCAAATCCCTAATGTAAATTTTTGTCAAAATTAAGGACATGAACACAGTATTCATGGAGGCTGATGTCCCCTCGTAAATTATTACTTTCGTAGAAGTTCGCTAGTTTGAATGAAACCCTTGTCCAACTTTTGTATGGCGTATTGTTCCGATAACCATATGGTATTTCATATATTGTTGGCAGTTAATAAGGATGACTCCATTTTAGCTGTGACCACATTTTCTCATACTGACTGCCATCCGCCATGTTCGGGAGGTGGCCTTTCTTCCTAAGTACTGCTGCAGATGTTCGTGGTCTGCTGGATTGTGTCAGCCCGTAAGCTTTCATCCTCCCTTTCATTTATCTGTAAAGTGTTAGACTCTCTTATAATTCCAAGAGAATTTAAAACGTGTGCTTTGCTTCTTCTTATGTGAGGAGCTAATATTAGACTGTGGAATATGCGGTTTTACTTTAATAAGAAAAGATTTGTATCTAGGTTAAAATATTTCGATGCGGAGATCGAAGTTCTAATGGCTCATACTTCTTAATCTTTGCAAGATAACTTAGTTCTAAGATATCTCATAGAATATTGAGGGAAGTTTTTCCATGGAATCCTAACGCTGGTGTTAGCTGTTGTAACCCTACCTGGAAGGTTATCCAGATATGAACACTTAACATTCAACAAGATTTAAAGCTTCAAAGAAAAGTTATGATGCGGATTATTTGTAAATTAGGTGTGTACAAAAGTACCTTTGAAAATGGAAACTGACTGATGAGAGGAAAGATAATACTGGTGCAATTCTGGGTTCATTAGCAAAATGGAAAGGTGCGATTAGGAACAACAAACCGTTCAGAGAAATGAAGCTGTTTGTCACTGCGTCTTCATTTATAGTTGATTAATTTTTCGAAGACTTCATTGATTTTTAAAAGCCGAAGGGCTTGGTTGGGCAGAAATTATAAATATTGTTATTTCCATCGTTACATTCGCTTCCTGCAGGCAGGCATAGGCTCTTAGTTTATTACCATATTATTTTTAACCTTGTGTTGTAGTAAGCCTTAGAATTCACTGCCTCCTCTACTGTTCTAAAGTTCTGGTATCCTCTGAAAATGATTAAAGACCTCGTCCACATTCGCTGGAAGGGACATGATTTCAGAGTCCCCATTTTATATGGAAGTCTCCTCATAACGCCCCCGACCCCCCAAAAAAAGGAAAGGGGTGGGGCATTGATTATATCCGAATTCTCCGTTTTAGTATTTAACTGTAATTACTCATGTGCTGAATGTATTGATAAATATCGACCCTGTAGTCTAAAATGTTATATACACATCAATGCTTGATTTAAAGATAAGATAAAGTGGTCACTAGACACGTCAGCAATTTTTAAAGAACATATTCTTAAACTCTCGGTTACACACACACACACACACACACACACACAGTATATTAGGTATACTACTCATTTTGAATAGACAAAAGCACCTGAATGCACAAGCACCAGAAGTCAGAGAATCTGTAGAAGTGAGTCTTGTTTCTATTCCCGTATTTGATTTCTTATTATCCTTTATTTTCTCGTATAATGAGATCTATTGATTCCCTTCTCTGCAATTATACCGTGAAATGCAACGAGTTTCCCTCCGGCACGTCGCTCATTTTGTCTTCAATTATTCTTCACGGCTTTAAAAAGCAGGGAAGGCCTTAGGAGTTCTTAACGTTTTCTTAATTTTCCACCCATCGACCCCAATCTTGCAGCTTAAATCCAAGAGACGCAGACCTTATTTGAAGTAGATTCAATTAGTCGGTGTCGTTTTGTGCTGATCGTACGTCTCTATTCGGTTGAATTGACCGTGAAAAGAAAAATGTCGGAGGAGCTGAAGAGCCACTAAAGGAAGGACTCATTTGTCTCTACCGAGCTATGCCCTTTCCACTTGATTTTTCTTACTTGGGGCGGAAAACTCTTGCCAAAACCATTGTGCTTTAATGCTGTACCGTATTATAAGAAGGGATCATATTAGAGCCTTGAACATTACAGAAATTTTCTCCTGTGGCTCAAATATAAAAACTAAAATTTGCATTTTACCAATAGTTATTGAAAAATGTGCAAAAATGAGGGTTTCACACGCTCACAAACTCATCAGTTGAAGGACAAATTTTGTGGGAGAGGAGCGCTGGTACAGCTGTAATCTGTGGTCAGCTTCGCAACAATGGGTCTCGGCCGCGAAATTTGGCAGTCATTGTCATGCCCAGCTAACCGCTAAATCTCATCTTTGCCTCGTACTCCCCCACCCCCACACCATCACCACCACCATCGAACGACCCTCAGACTACACACACACTCTCTCTCTCTCTCTCTCTCTCTCTCTCTCTCTCTCTCTCTCTCTCTTCTCTTCTCCTCCTCCTCTCTCTCTCATAACTCACACCTGGACTTCCGTCGACTTTTCACGAGAACGGATTTTCCCCTAAATTACGCAAAACGTAACCAAAACCACAAATGCCTCAACGTATGAATGAGAGTAATTTGCGAAGTTCCGAAAATTGCGTTGTCCCTTTCTCTCTTTATTGCTGCTCGTTTCCCATAACATGCCTTCCCTTCACCTATAATCCTCCCTTTTCCGTTTCATTCGCTGCTCGTTTGCTCAGACATTCCTCTTCCTCCTCCGTAATGCCTCGCATGTTCACCCATACCACGTCCTTCCCCTCTGCTTTCATAGAAGAGCACTCGCGAATTTTCCAGATTTAATTTTGGAAACCCTTCCCAATATTAAATCCGGTTCCAACATTTTCCTTGGGAACGACTTATTCACTGGAGGAGGTGGAAAGCTTTTCAGGAGCCCTTAGCCTTGCTCTTGCTGTCCGCCCTAAACAGTCCGCGGGATTTTATCTGAATCCGATGTCCCGTGTTAGTTCCTATTTCAAATCAACAGATAGCTTTTACCAAATTTCACAGAAGTTATTACTTCGTGGTAGATTTCAGGATTGCGTTTTGGATTTTAGTATTTAATGATGAAGGATAATATCCTTTTCGTGCTTCTCTGTTCAAATACCGTTCGAAGGCTTGTTCGCGGACTGAAGCATGTAACTTAGGTTTGACTGCTATCTAAATAATGAAAATCAGTGTTAAAGCTGTTTACTCTTTGATGATAAACAACTGAACATAACATAACTATTCAGGGAAAGAATTCTGAAAAAGGTTTCAAGAAAAGCTGAAAGGGAATTGAAGAAATATTGAGCCAACAGACTAACAGGAATTAGAACAAAAGTAGAATGAATAAGCCAACATTAACAATATCAAAAAGTAACCAGATCAGAAATTATGAAATAGTCGGAGATGAGAATGTAACATCTCGTAGAGATCTAAAGTGACAGTAGTTTTCAGACATCAAAGGCAAAAGCGCGGGATCATGAAAAACATACTGCAGCCAAAATATGCAGTGATTAAGGCAAAATCTTTGATCAAATTGGAAACGAGGCAGTAATTCTCTAGTTGAAGTGCTGAGAATAAACCTTGTTCTCTGTAGTAAAGAGAACGAAACGATGTTGCCAAGAGGGATAAGATTTTTTTTTCTTTCATTTTTTCATTTTATTTTTGAGAAGTGGGTGTCATTGACTCATTGAAGTAAACAGAGAGAAGGATTGTAAATTCTGACCTCGTCCGAGAAGTTTGGTGTGATTAGCCGAAAACCTATCCACTTTTCAATTGCAGAATTGCGCACAACATGCGTTTCTCTGTGGGCGAGGAATTTTGTATTCGAGAATGTGTGAAAATTTTCTTGTACAGGGGAATTTTTTTCGAATTTAGTTAATTGTTGTAAAGCCATAGATATTGAAGCGCTTCAGTGGCGTGGTCGGTATTGTGTTGGCGTGCCACTTCGCTAACCGCGAGTTCGATTCTCGGGCGTTCCACTGAGGGGTGAGAGATGTGTATTTCTGGTGATGGAAGTTCCCTCTCGACGTGGTTCGGAAGTCACGTAAAGCCGTTGGTCCTGTTGCTGAATAACCACTGGTTCCATGGAACGTAAAAACACCATACAAACAAACAAACAAACAAACAAACATAGATTTCGAATTATGCAAAGTGTTCTGAGTTATTTTTCCATAGTGCCAAGTATTATGAGTTATTTCCAAGAGAAGGAATTCGCTATTTTATTGAACTAAGAGGTACTAATGCTACTAACGTACATTAAAAAATTGAAATAATGTTGCAGTAAAATTACTGTAATCGACTTAAGAATGTAATGACAAACTCTCTCTCTCTCTCTCTCTCTCTCTCTCTCTCTCTCAGATAAGAGAGAGAGAAACAAAACTCAAATCTCTTCTTGGATATAATTACAATCACTCTGTTCAGCTCAGTATTACCTTCATCACTGATTCACCGAACTCGTCTGCAACCCAACTCTGTCCTTGTTTATCGTCAATCGGGACTCTCTCTCTCTCTCTCTCTCTCTCTCTCTCTCTCTCTCTCTCTACGTAAAAACTTGTCTCTTTACGGACAATCGAGACACAAGTGTTGTTGTGAGCAGATTTCTTCGAAATCTCCTGATGCCTCATGGCATCACAATACACTTTGAATGACGACTGACCCTCGTTGATCCCCCCTCACGTTCTCATTCATGACCTTTTTATGCAAAATAACAATGGCAATTAAATGATTTATTACTGAAGTGAGGAGCAGCTATTTTAGAAATGGATGAATTGACCATTATCTAGAATCACTTTTGGTGACCAGCAGGTAGCAACCAACGCATATAAAAGTTTTGGTACGAAATTTGATTTACATAGGATTATACCCTCTTATGACTGTAATGATGCTTTACCTTTATTCTCACGATTTTACCAATGTCTTGAGGCTCTGTTTTTTTTCCGTTATTATGATATTGGGAAATTTTTTGACTTAACTCATCGGTGATCTTGTGATTCAGAATACTAGGAACTTTGACACTTTGTTTTACTGTTTTGTAGTTAACTGACTCTGAGAAAGAAAACTCATCGGCAATTGAGTTATTGGCAGTCTGTCATTGTTTCTGTGCATCTCTCTCTGAGGAAGTAAGATATGTACAGTAAGGTATTATATAAACACAGTGTAGGAAAAAGCTTTACTGAATGTAAATGTACATCATTTATGCAGTATTGGACACAACCATATATGTTCATCCTTCTCAATAGCTGTAATGGCCCTAAATAATTGAGGTCCAAGCCAGATTCATATATACGTACAAGTATAATATATATATATATATATATATATAGTATATATTTATATATATATATATATATCTATATATATTATATATATATGTATATATATATATATATATATATTTATATATATAGTATATGTATGTATGGTATGTATGTATATGTATGTATATATATGTATATATATATATATATATATATATTATATATATATATATATATATACAATATATATATATATATATAAATTGTGTTTACGTGTACTTTGATTATTACGTAAATAATAAATTTCAATATCTGTCTATCAGGTTTATGTTCTATTTTGGTGTGTCTACTGGTTAGAGATCTTCGATTTTAAAAAGATAAGAACTGCGCTTTCTGTTGGGCGTCGGGGAAATTGCCCTTGCTATAAAATTCATAATGTGCACCGCAAATTCATATGCGTAAATACGTCTATATTTTTTATTAATTAATGGCAGCGTCATGCATGGAAAGTCCCTCACCTCGTGTAGGGATCTCGTTCGGAATTTTTGGTTAATGACATTTCATTTTAATCGCGTTTCGATAAGAAGAGGCTTGTATTACGTAATCCTAATCCTGACACTTCTGCCTGACGGCTTATTTCGAAACGAATCAGGCCTCAATATTGGAGCTATTTTTCTCTGAGAGGATTAGGGGGAATGGGGAAAATTTGGTCTGCCTTCTGTAAGTGGTCTTACCGGCTTTTCTAACTTTGAACTATTACAGCGTGCAAACCGTCTGTTTTGTTCAAGAAAGGCTTTCCCTCTGCAAGAGAAGTAAACAGTGAGAATGTTTTCCGTAAATATTTGCAAAAGAGCAGTAGACAAGTAAAACTTTAAATCCATTTACCGAATTTTTCATTAATACAGCTAGTAAAGTGTCTTAACTAATAATTTCGCTTCCTTCTCTTCTTCAAACTATACACACACACTTTATATATATGTGTACATATATATAGATACGTGTGTGTAATATAGAATAAAAACATTCAATAAGATAATAGTGCACGAGAGAGAGAGAGAGAGAGAGAGAGAGAGAGAGAGAGGAGAGAGAGAAGGCCCGGAGAGAGACGAGAGAGAGAGAGAGAGAGAGAGAGCCAGCCGTCAATTCCCCTTAATATCGATTTCATTTTACCATGGGATTGACTTACACTCCAGCCAATAAAACCGATTAGCGCATCTGACCAAGCATAAAAGTTATAAAAATAAGAATGAAATAAAAATCAAGATGATAAAAATATAAAAATGCAAATATAAATAAAAAATAAGAATAAAAAGAACTAAAATAGAAATATAAAATCAAACTTGTGTGTTTTATTATTAATTAAACTTAAATGCAGAGGTTCTTACCTAAATCAGCTTATGTCCCTCTAATAACCGAATGAATAACTCAAGATTTAGGGGTATTTGTGCCTTGATATTTGTAAGTGTAAAATAGTCATACGTGACTCTCTCTCTCTCTCTCTCTCTCTCTGCATCTCTCTCTCTGCATAATGTCCCATTTATGAAAAAAATCGTAGTTTAGAAACATTATTATTATATTGTATTTTATTATCATTATTAGTATTATTATTATTCTTGGTATTATTGGTGGATTATACCAAACTAGATCACTTGGGATCTCGAATGGTGATTTGGCCACAAAAATCCTCTAGTTCCATTTTAGAATAAATTATGCTTTCCAGATCTGTTCATATGGTGTAGTACCTTCCACGGCAGTCATAATTACTATACTCGGTTTTTTTTCCATCTGTCCATCCGCCTGTGGTGTTTTCGCATGGTAACACTGCGTCCCGGGCTTTAAATAGTTACGCTACGTGTAGGTTTTAGGTTAATAAAAGGATATCTGGGTGTACATTTGCAACTGAAAAGTGTTTTAATAATTTACTATATGCGAATTACACCGTTAATATTCGAAATAGGATATTATTTAAAGCCCGGGACGCAGTGTTACCATGCACAAACACCACAGCCGGATGGACAGATGGAAAAAAAAAAAGAGAGTATAGAGCTTATCCATTATCCCCTCTTCGTTTTTGCTCATCTTGTGCTCATCTCTTTCCCACGGAACCATCGCCTCCTCTCGTACGAATTCTGGAAGAAACGTGTTCCGATGTTAGCTTTCAAAACCGGTCAGTTCGGTTTATGTCACCGCTCATTAAACTTCCGAATTGTATGTTTTGTTGGTCTCTGCTTCCAGTAACAGGAAGATTTTTTTTCTAAAGATCTCTGCTTGCTTGGAACTTCCGTCGGTTATAGAGTTTCGGAAACATCGTGTTGCAGAAGTTAGTCTCACTCATTTTTCTTCGCAGGTTATTAGATAAGGTAGATATGATGAATAGAGTTGGCTAGAACAAAAAAAAAATGAGCTACTGCCGTTGTAACTGCTTTTCGTTTTTACGAGGCAGAAGTTCTTTAAATGGATTTCTTGCCTTTATTGCTCCTTGCTTGATGAACTCTACGTATTAGTAGAAGGTATTTCCAGGTCTTAGATTTTGTTTGGAAAGTAGGCATTAATAAGGTTGACGATTTCAGTTTCTATAGCGCCTGTTGGTTGAAGAACCCAAAGATAAATAATCACAACAGTAAATTAATGTGAAGCCATAGACATTGTTATTATAATATAATAATAATGTATAATTCGTTGTCTTTGTCACTTACTCCCACAAGAGTCGATGACATTAACATTCGTGGTAGTTTAAATGATTTTATACTGAATATATATATACTAAGAAAATATAAGATATTAAAACACCAAAAGCATTTATAACCAGATATATAATGCCAGTACTAATCTTGCAAGCCTTGGCAAAAGGCAAGACTGTGTTAAGACTAAAAAATGCCCTCTTGTAGTTTGTAATGGCTTGAGAACGATTCATCAGGAAATAATGATGTACTGATCAGATTTTCCAAATATGCGTAAAGATTTACAGTCACTAGATAGAAGTTCTTAGACTGTTCACATGAAAGACGGACAAAAATTTCCTGATAGGAAGACAACGCCTTGCTGAAAGCACCAGTTCTAACCTCAGGGCTTCGGTTGAGATCGGAGATATTAATGCTGTTGTGTTTGTGCAGTTTTTTTCTTTCGTGGACGTCTTATTTCTGTTGACAGATCGTGCTTTTAGGTTCGGGTAGGTGTCAGTTGACTTAGGGAGGAGCCTCAGTTGCAAAGGCATTCTTCCAAGTGTGGACTCTCCCTCAGGAAAGTGTAACGTGATATAGAGTCGAAGTTCTGTACGTGCCAGAACCTTTGGTAAACTTAGTCTTTAATGTATTCGTGGTATGCGAGTTTCCATTTGTATTTACTTGGTTTATTTCTTTTGAAGGAACGCATCACCGTTGGGAGAATTCAAGTGTTGTCATATTTTTCTCCTCCATTGTCAAAATCCAGTTCTTATTTAAATAAAAAATAAAAGAATTTCTTAATTGAAATATAGGCAGGTCTTGTATACACAGTTCGTTCAAAGACCAGGGGAAACAATAAATCACTTTTTAACCCTGGTTCCTTGGGACACCTGTTCCTGCGTGCAGCGGTATTAAAACTACACTTGTCAAGTCAAAGGAAAAAGGTAACATTCAAGGTTTATGGAACGACATTCTTGGTCACAGGAATGCAAAATAGAAATTGCGCAACGTTAATGGTATTGGTCGATGAGTTTAATAAAGGACCTCCCTTTTTATGGGACCCATTTCATTAATAGTTACAATTTTGTATCTATGCTCTTCAACTTTAGCTAGATATTCTACTCCAGCACATTCTTACTTATTTTAAAGTAACCTTCATAAAGTATTACTTGCATGCTCTGAAAAAGATCGGATGTCATCGCCATTGGCCTTTTATAATGTATCTTAACTTTATTTGTAGAAGACAAGATATCTCTGGAGGTATAGATCTACTCTTATGTTTTATGTGCTTTCGAGATTATAATTATTATTATTATCATTATTATTATTTTTTTTTTTTTTGCTCTATCACAGTCCTCTAATTCGACTGGGTGGTATTTATAGTGTTGGGTTCCGGGTTGCATCCTGCCTCCTTAGGAGTCCATCACTTTTCTTAATATGTGCGCCGTTTCTAGGATCACACTCTTCTGCATGAGTCCTGGAGCTACTTCAGCCTCTAGTTTTTCTGGATACCTTTTCAGGGATCTTGGGATCATGCCTACTGCTCCTATGATTATGGGTACAATTTCCACTGGCATATCCCATATCCTTCTTATTTCTGTTTTCAGATCTTGATACTTATCCATTTTTTCCCCTCTTTCTCTTCAACTCTGGTGTCCCATGGTATTGCGACATCAATGAGTGATACTTTCTTCTTGATTTTGTCAATCAACGTCACGTCTGGTCTATTTGCACGTATCACCCTATCTGTTGTGATACCATAGTCCCAGAGGATCTTTGCCTGATCGTTTTCTATCTCTCCCTCAGGTTGGTGCTCGTACCACTTATTACTGCAAGGTAGCTGATGTTTCTTGCATAGGCTTCAGTGGAGCATTCGCTTGCTGTGTGGTTTATGGTTTCATTTTTCGTATTGCACTTCCTACATATGGGAGAGATGTTGTTTCCGTCTATCGTTCTTTGAACATATCTGGTTCTTAGGGCCGGATCTTGTGCTGCTTTTATCATTCCTTCAGTTTCCTTCTTTAGCTCTCCCCTCTGTAGCCATTGCCAATTGTCATCGCTGGCTAGTTCTTTAGTCTGTCTCATGTATTGTCTGTGCATTGGTTTGTTGTGCCAGTCCTCTGTTCTGTTTGTCATTCTCCTGTCTCTGTATATTTCTGGGTCTTTGTCTACTTTTATTAGTCCTTCTTCCCATGCACTCTTTAGCCACTCGTCTTCACTGGTTTTCAGATATTGCCCCAGTGCTCTGTTCTCGATGTTGACGCAGTCCTCTATACTTAGTAGTCCTCTCTCTCCTTGCTTTTGTGTTATGTATAGTCTGTCCGTATTTGCTCTTGAGTGTAGTGCTTTGTGTATTGTCATATGTTTCCTGGTTTTCTGATCTATGCTGCGGAGTTCTGCCTTTGTCCATTCCACTATTCCTGCACTGTATCTGATTACTGGCACTGCCCATGTGTTTATGGCTTTTATCATATTTCCGGCGTTGAGTTTTGACTTGAGTATCGCCTTGAGTCTCTGCATATATTCTTTCCTGATCGTGTCCTTCATTTCTTGGTGTTTTATATCCCATCCTTCCATTATTCCCAGGTATTTGTATCCAGTCTCATCTATGTGTTTGATGTTGCTCCCATCTGGTAGCTTTATCCCTTCAGTTCTCGTTACTTTGCCTTTTTGTATGTTGACTAAGGCGCATTTTTCTATTCCAAACTCCACCCTGTTGTCCCCAGATACAATCCCTACAGTCTGGATTAGGGTATCTATTTCCTTGATGCTCTCCCCATACAGCTTGATGTCGTCCATGAACATCAGAGGTTGATTCTGTTGCCTCTTTTCTTGAGCTGGTTCCCGGCATCCATCTTCTGTAGTACTTTTGTCATGGGAATCATGGCTACTACGAAGAGTAGTGGGGACAATGAGTCTCCCTGGAAGATCCCTCTCCTGATATTAACCTCTGCTAGTCTTATTCCAGAGCTTGTAAGTATTGTATTCCAGTTGCGCATTGTATTTTTGAGGAAGCTGATGGGGTTTTCCTCTGCCCCATATATTTTCAGGCATTGTATTAGCCATGTGTGTGGTATCATGTCGAAGGCTTTCTTATAGTCTATCCATGCCATGCTTAGGTTGGTTTTCCTCCTCCTACTGTTCTTCATTACCATTTTGTCTATCAGGAGCTGGTCTTTTGTGCCCCTAGACTTCCTTCTGCAGCCTTTCTGTTGGTGGGGATGGTGTTTGTCTCCTCTAGGTAGTTGTATAGCCTTTCACTGATTATAACTGTTAGTAACTTCCACATTATTGGTAGGCAGGTTATAGGCCTATAGTTACTGGCTATATTCCCTTACTCTTGTCTTTTTGTACTAAGGATGTTCTTCGTGTGGTCATCCATTTGGGTGCATGGTGATTTGAGATACAATGCTGGAGTTGTTCTGCTATTCGTGGGTGTAGGGCCTTGAAGTTTTTGAGCCAGTATCCGTGGACTTCATCGGGACCTGGGTCTTTCCAGTTTGGCATTTTCTTTAGTTGGTGTCTGACTGTGTCTGTCGTGATCTCTTCTTCCTTGACTTCCTGGAGCCATGTTGCATGTTTATTGTGTGATAACGGATTGCTTCATATGTTTTCCCAGAGTCTCTTACTTGGTTCGGCTTCAGGAATTTCTTGGTGGTTGTCTTCCCCTCTTAGTTGGCTGTATAGTCTTTTCTGGTTAGTTCCGAATAGTTTGTTCTGTTGGTATCCCTTATTCCTGTTCATGTACCGTTGGATCGTATGTGCTTTGGCCTTAAGCCTCTGTTTTACATCTTCCATTGTGTTGTTAAGTCCCCTCTCTGGTACTTTGTATTTCTCGTTGAGTTCCTCCCTTGTTTTCTTGCTTCTTAGCCTTTTTTCTGCCATCTCTTTCAGTTTACTCAAGTCAGATCTCATCACCATGATTTGCTTTTCCAGGCGCCTTTTCCAAGGGGGTTGCTGTTTTGGTTTCTGTTGGGTTGGTTGTGCTGGTGGTGTTGTGTTCGAATCCCCATCAGTTCTGCTCCTGCATATGCCAAGTTATTTGTTTCTGTGATACTGGTGGTGTGTATTATGCCCATTATTTCATTGACCTCACTTGTTTTCCCCTTTAATTGCTTGGTGTTGTAGGCTTTCATGGGGAGGATCTTTGTTCTCTCTGTATCTGGCTCCATCCATTGTCTAATCTTTTCTACCCATTCCGTCCTCTCTGTTACTTCGTCGGTGTTTCTTCGTGTGCTGTTGTTTGATACCTCATCATCCCTGTCGTCTTCTGTGGCATTGTCTCTCAGTTCGTCTTCGTGTAATCGGTTGTCGTGTGACATTTCCCTTTCTAGTTCTTTTCTTTCTTTTGGGGAGAGCCAGTTCTTTTTCTTTATGTTCTTTACTTGGTCTGCCAGCCTCTGCTCTGTTTGGGGGGTGTTATTCCTCTCATTCCAGATGTTGACCAACCTTCTTCTATATCCTCTCTCCGTCGGGTTGCTTCTGATGTAGCATCTCCATATTTCCTTATTTTCTTTTCTTGTCCATTTCTTCCTTTGGTTTGCTTCTGTAGCTCCAATCTGAGGCTGTTGGTTATTGTCGTTGTGGTGGTCAGTTGCTGGATGACGACCTCCAAGTACCTGACAGTCTTCCCTTCAATTGGGTTGAATACCTGGCTGCCGGACGAAGCTCCTCTGTTGCCAGAGGTTCCATTTACGTCGTTGTCGTTTATTCCTTCATTTCTTAACATCATTGCTGAGTTTTGCTATTTAACCCATAGCTGGACCCTACCCCATCAGGGATAGGTACTCAGTTACAGCTGAGTAGACTGAGGAAATTATGGTAAAGATCCTTTCCCAAGGAATCAACGCCGAGGAGAGCGGTCACTCATCCAACGACTGACCAGCCCCAGTGTTGCTTAACCAGTCCATTGACGACCTAACCCACTCTGCCACGGCGCCACACATTATTATTATTATTATTATTATTATTGTTATTATTATTATTATTATTCAAATTGTGCACATGTCATGTAGGAACAATGCTAGACCCCAGAAGTTTGTTATTTTCAGCTTCCACAGAATAAAATGCAAATTCCTGAAAGATGGAGACCATTGAAAGAGAAATAATGAAAACAGTGCATAAGGCTTTCAGAAGGCACTGCGGTCTCTTCATCCAAGATGTTTCTGCATCCTAAACACTTACAGGTAGGCTATTTCACACTAGTAACTATTATTTCTACGTACTTCAGAGCAACGACGAGTTTCTTATTAAAAAAGAACTGTTGGAACACTGCCAGATAGTATTACCTTCTGATGGTAGTGTAAATCCTAAGGACCATAGTCAGGGAAATATAAACCACCATTTAGAAGGGTAATTACCTACATTGACTAATTTTACAGAAATTTATGTAAATGTTCTTTCCAGGTAGAGATGTTGGCGTCATCAAATGTTGAGGTTCAAATGAAACCCAAATTCAAATAAGAAATTTGCTAAATCCTCATATCATTCCGTTTCATTGGCGTCAGATTCACGTCCACCGACCTTGTATTGGAAGCACTTAGTGCCGCCATGTGGCAGAAGAGAATGGTTTATCAAACACTGGAGTGAGGAACTCTGTCTGGCAATTTGATTCCAGAGACTTGGCTTTCGGACAGAAACTAAGTCAGATAGAGATGGTCAACAGTCTGCTTCAAGACTCAAGCATTTGAATATTACATTCACATCTCT